>NC_137459.1:274694486-274892735 GCF_964235325.1 Thermobia domestica | reverse complement strand
GTTCCAGGACTAATCGCTGGAACAATCCGGAAGGCATCATTCCTGAATTCACTTGTTAGAAGGGCGAGTACGGTTCAGTAAAAGTAATGATACGTACCTTCGCTCAACAAACACATTTTAGCGAAAGAATATCCTATCGCTGGATAAATATAGAAGGCATCTTCCCTACATTCGCATACAAGAAGAGCAAATACGGTTCATTAAAATCATGAAAACACCTTTTCTCAAAAACACATTTTAGGGAAGGGATATGTTATTGCTGGATAAATACAAAGGTATTCCCTGCATTTGCTTGGTAGAAGAATGAGTACAGTTCAGTGAAAATCATGACAAAATTTCATTCAACTAACAAACGTTTTAGATACAGGTTAAGCTATTGCTACATCGATACTGAGGACAGGATTGTTACATTTTTTCGTTAGAATAGATAGAAAGATTCTGTGTGAGATCATTTTCATTCAATACAAACAAAATTTTTTGAGGACTTTCTTACCCTAAATATCTCACCCTAGGTGCTATTATGAGTTTGTGAGTCATGAATAGTAATATATTTATATACCTAGGTATAACAAAGTAAAGTATTTTACAAAGAGGATAATTTAGTGTTAGATTAGATCTTCCCGGCATTCGGTTACTAGAAACTAGGAAACTGGATGAGCAAAAGTTTCCTTGACCTAATTTATAAGTTCGTAACATTCTGGACACATACTTAAAGGAAAATAATCTATAGACCTAATTTCTCTATGGTTTATATTCGACCTATTTTTGGACAGATCCTTAAGCAATGATGAGCACACCAAATGAAGTTCTAAACTCTAAAATGTTGTAGTGTTTTCGCAGTGAAAAGAGTTCATACTCTTCCACGATCACTTCACATTTTCCTGAAGTTAAGCAACTGTTTCATACAGCGGATATTACAAACTCTTGAGATAAGAAAATATCTTAATTCATGCCTGAGGCCATTTTATTACGGATATTACTGCTGGCTGGTAATTACAAGCCCTTCTCTCGTCTTCGTTCTTTCTAATGTCATCAAATTAAGAGAGTATCGCCGTGCCTACAGCACTGCTTTTTACGTTCTCTCTTTCAATCACTTCACACCAAAAAACTAACTACAGGGTTATGCTACACTGTATCCAAGGTATAGTTTGGTACTTATTTATTTATTTATTAACGGTTGCGCATAGAATTTATTTCATACATAAACGTCGGGATTTTTTCTTTTTCTTTCTTTCTTTCTTTATTTCTTTTTTTTTCTTTTTTGCGGATTTACAGGTAATTTGAGGTAATGATATGGTGTCTGAATATCCTTGAACGTAGAAACTACATGAGATTAACAATTCAGTAGTAACAATATTTTGAATGCAAAAGGAACAAATATAGGAAGAATAGTAATATCACTTACATGTTAACTTTATTCCTTTAAATAATATATATTATTTCTTTGTCTTTTAAATTTATGACACAATGAAAAGAAAAAATGTGTTCATGCTTATTGGTTTATACATGTATAATTACGTTTACGCTAGCTGTAATTGGACAGGCAATTTGGTAAAAATTTTATAGAGCATTCTCTCTATAACACTGAATCTTTTGTCATTGTGTATCTAACGAACCTTAAAAAGAAATTTAAAAAAAAAAACAGTAGAATTATTCAATTTTTAACGTTTTTTATTTATTAATTTATTTATTGAACAAATTCCCAGATACAACATAACTTTGCCATTTTAAGAAACTTGTTAGCTATGCACGTACCTTTTGTATATATACTTCAGATACCTTGTTTCTCCATTTAGATAATAATGTACTAAATGCACAAACATTTTCCAGCAAAATTTATATCATTCGAAAAAGTGGAATCTTTCAAGTATTCCCAAGGACGAGAGAGGATACTGTTAAACTTTACAAACAATATTTCAAATACTTTGAACTACGATATGAGGTTTTTTTTCATATCTGCAAAACTGGACTAGATTTGAGAGTTTATTTCTTGACAATGGAAACTATCTTAAAAAACAACAATAATTTTACTAAATCGACTACACTAACAATTTTCAAACAATTGTTAAAATTGTATTGCTAAATATAGTATTTTTATTTAGTTCTTTTTGAAAGTATTTAAAAATAAAAGCAGAGTCATTATCATTGAACCGTTGTAACTCAATGCTAATAATTTTAACGCGGTTTAGTGCTTAATTTTTTTCACAATAATAAATATCAATATTTTGCATTTTTTGTACAAGAATACATGTTGTTTTAGTGCACATTGAACGGTAATTGTAATATTAGTAATTTGGGGAAACTAACAACGTTGTTCTTACCGTACTTACTTGAATATAAGCGCCCCCTAAAAATTTGTGTAAGTTTTGAGAATGCTTTTATTATGTAGATACATGTACTACTTATAAGATTGCTAGAGAAAATTCACGCAACTCCCAAACCAATAACTCATCATTGGTTTTAAACCAGTTACTTGTTAGACATATCTTTCCAGACAGAGTTACCGGTAGTACCTCTTTCCATTCTGAAAAGTACTATGTTTGAACTTACATGCGATGTTGTAACTACTGAGTGGTACATTGTCAAAATTTAAAACCATGGTTATTGTGTGCAATTTACTATAAACAGAAATTAAAAAGCATCCACCGGTATTCCTATCAATTCTCCAAATACATGAACCTCTCAATAATTTTAGCCCTACATTTTGAGGAAGAAAGGAGCCTATGAGTAAATATGGCATTTAAACTTTTATTAGTTCTCCGCTCAGTGATTTTGAAGGAGGAAAGCTTTTAAGATCCAAAAAACTGTTGAAACTGTATAACTTCCGCAACATTGTATACGGAAACTGGTGCATTCTGGCAAAAGTCTTCACTGTATTTTGTTTCAATGAATTCAGATGTTAGGCAGACACCTTCAACAATTAAAATTTATATTGTAATTCATGTCAACTTATGATTTTACTATCATCATTACATGAACTATTACTTTCCTTGTAATGCCAATCAGGATCCTCTCTCCTAAAGTTGATGGACACTCTTGTGTATCTAGTACTATTATTGAGGAAATCGTACATTGCATTACGTGATCATGCATGTGAAGCACAATAAAATTTATAATTTTATTCAACGCCTGTACAGATTCAGATAGAACCTTAAACGCTGAATTATGTTCTTGTCAATATAGCGTGAACAATTGCAGGATATATAATGAATGCTTACAGCACAACAGAAAATGCAACAAACGAAGATTTGAAACGCCAATATGTGTAACGTAACATATTACATTTTGTTGTATAAACGAAACTAAGTTTTTTTTTTTTTTTTGACACTAACATGGTACTATGGATAAGGGGAACATGTAAGAAATAGTGTACTGAGATGATTCAAGTGAAATACGTAAATGAGTTCAGTAACTAAATGAAACACTTCTACTACATCAAATAGCATTCTTACAAAAATGAAGTAAATTGCGTTATTTGCCACATTTTCAGTGTGTGTTCACATCCCTGTATATATAAAACTGTTCAGTGTATAACTTAGTAATTTTACCTAAAGCAATATGTCAATGGAATAAGGAGAAAGGGGTCTCTGATTAACATATGCCAATGTTTTATAGACAGGTATCCGCAGATCATTGTTTGGGTGTGTTGTTTAAAATATTACGTGTTGCATACGCTATGTGATTCAATTTCTAAACATCGAAGCTATAAATAAGTGCACATGTTAGTGTAAATGTGCTGCAAAGTATGTAATGTTTTGCTGCTTTGAACATATTAACTCCGTGATCTGAAATATCTTCGCTACTGTCCTCTTGTTCTAGAACCTATAGCGTGTTGGCGGGATGACAAAATGTAGGAATTAACAAGCTCACTAAAAACGAGAAACGATAGAACGAATATATTAACACATTTATGCATTATCCCTTTCATACTTGAGTAATATAAAGGTAAAAATACCCACCAGCACAGAGCTACTGTTTTCCGAATAATAAGCGTTTATATAACCCTTTAAAACAGTAGCTGGAGTGCACGGCTGTCATTACCATCAGAGTATTTCGTATAAAATTTCAATCCTCATTCACAGAGACGACGCCTAACGTCTCGCTTTCATCTAAACGGTAATGCATTTAAAGGAAGCAGCGCATTTCGTTTTCATTTTTTAATTATGAGTTCCCTGTTCGAACATGAATATTTTTCCTCTCAATTGTACGTGTATTACTGAAATGAAGAACAATGTTTGCAACATTATTACTTCATTTGCAGGTGCAATGTGCTTCATACAGTATGCGGATCACCTTTTAAATTCACAAAGAAAAATGAGTATATCATTCAAATTGTAAACTGTTATTTTATATTTTTGTACCTGCCTCCGAAGAGCATTAACGAAACATATGCTTCCTGGATATATATCATTTCCAGATAAAAGCGGTGGTGACAACTGCAAAGAACATATAATGCAAAATTACGATACCTACATTATATATATATATATATATATATATATATATATATATATATATAATAATATGTAACTTGTTTATAACCCATTCGTACATATTCACACTTTTCTGGGTCGTACTTATATAGTCGACATGAGCAATATGCATAGCTTTTATCAAACTCTCGTGAACATTACTATTAAGAATCTTTGAATTACTTAGGTAAGTTCAATATTGCAACCGCAGAAAAATATATGTAGGTTACTATTTGTAACATATAGTAAAAACACTGGAATTATTAGAGAAGACGTTTGATGAGGGAACAATATGTAACATATATGTTGATAAATCAAGAAAAAAGTATCAGGGAATATTTCAGTGATGAATTATGACCTGGATTATGGGGCAAGAAGAAGCGCCACAAGCTAAAAGCTAAAGTCCTCAAAGAATCTCAGCCTACTTATTGATAATTTTATTTTGGATGCATGATGGAAGAATAGCTGGAATGAGAATGTTGGAGGAAACGGGAATACCCTGAGAAAACCCACGGACACATGCTGTGGACCACAAACTTACTTATCCGAGGATTGAACCAGAGACCCTACGCACGAGAGTTAAGCGCTCTACCACTGAACTACCGCGTTTACCGAAACATCGATTAGAAATTGATGTTCTTTCCTTAGAAACATTACCAGTGTTCGAAATGGAAAAAAGGCAGAGGCGGTGTTTTATTACGATTTTGAATCAACATACCGGCTATCTAAATGTTGAAATACAGTGGAGGTACGTTACCTAAAAGATTGCATTTCTATTTACATAATATCTGAAAACCATCGAAGAGTTTCTCTGTAGTCACGGGAGGGGAGACATGGTGAGACTTTAAAGCCCCACCAACAACTTTCTTTAAAAAATAATTTAAAAAATATCCCAGGAATATGCTCAAAATTTGAGATTTTGTATTAACAATTTCCTGCGGGAAAACTCCCGGACCACCTACTCGACTGAAGGGTACTTCAAACCCCGGAAGATTCACCCTCCACAGCAGACAATTCATAAATCCGCCCGTGCTCAAAACATGACATTTATATGCATTAAGGCAAGAAGACAAACACATTCATAAGAGGAAAAACAATATGGGACAACAAGATATAAATTAGGTGAACTTCTTTGAAGACACTTAAAAGCAAAAGCATTTTTAAAAGCAAAAGGTAGGGAAAAGATAACATAAAATGTCGGTATTGTCAACTTAGAAATTATTTCCACATAAGAAATAAAATCTTTTTTTTACGCGCAAAGCTATTCGTCAATTACTGCATATAAAAATTGATTTATTAAAGGTATTTACCACCTACTCTCCCGTGACGGTATGTCTTGACCACCGAAGAACCGGAGGCGGTATTTCATACCACTGCATACCGTATCACTTCGATCACTGAGCATTATTATATAATTAATATAGTTAACTGGCATTAAAAAAAAAAAAAGTCACATAATTTTAAGAACTCTGATCAGTTGGTGAGTAATGGTTATTATTTAAGTTAAAACTTTGTCTGGAAACGAACACAATGAAGATTAATCCTTGTTTGAATCCGAATAATCAAGTATGTACAACATAAAATATACATATCCACATATTCTAGTGTATTGGTCGCAACATCGGCACCAAAACCATGGATAATAGTTCCGCCTTTGTGTCTAGTCATACACCCACACTATTGGATCCATTGAACACTCTGCTGAAGATACACGACTGAAGATAAAAAAATACAAAGACGAAGCTTTAACTCTCGCAGATACGAAGCTATCCAAAATGTTTACTGCTGAGAATCTTTAATTTTGGCCAATATTTTTCTTCACTATGAAACTTTTATTTCATGTCCTTCCTGTTTTCGAGATGTGCGCCGTTCCTCTGAACCAATAGAAACGTCAACAGTGAAGTACATTCCATGGGCACTTTCAAGACTCCCCTGGTGTTTTTTTGCTTTTGTTTGACAAATATTTGTCTGTATCTATAAGAGTACAGTATTAGGTAACAAAAACTTCGGTCACATCTGTCTTCAACTGTTGTTCGCAGCTCAATATGAATATAATTTGTGAACAAATGCATGTAGCGTGCACATACTAAGAAATGAACCTACAGAGTTGGGATATTTACCGACAAAAAAAGCATAAATTATGAATTTTACGTATTGATAGTTTCACATTTTTATTCCATATTTTCGATTTTCGGTCACTGGAATTACAAATGTTCTATACGTGGAGATCAACTTACCTCAACTGCATACATATATAAATGGTACACAAACGTGACGAGTAAAATTAAAAATCATATGTAAGATTAATATATGGTTGAAGTCCTACTGATATTTTACATTTTACGTCCTTATATTAATAAAAGATCATGCTATCATTTCGATGAATAAACTTTTATTCAGTAGTGAAGCTGCTATCACATTTATATGATATGATCTTGTTTGGTCTGATCCGGTTCGATGCGATCAATTCCGATTCGGTGCGACCAAATCCGGTTTTCAAGACCCAGGTACGGACTGTATAAATGTAATATCTGCATTAATGTTTGAGATAATTACAGGAGAGGAGAATATGTATTTGATTTGGTGAGCGGATGAAGACTCGTCTGTCTGGTTTCAGTTAAGAGGTCCGATTCCTTATCTAGAACGTATTTAATGCTTCTCACTGAGTTCTGGTACATTCATTGTCAATAGATGAGGTCGGCACTTTCGATTATCATTTTTTCGTACTACACAATTTCACCATTACCTTCTAATAAATTATGGCGTGATAATTTGCTAATGTTATCTTTGAAGTTATTTTATATACGGATCTTGTCTCTAATGATTAAAAGATAATAACGATCTGCTTTTCCGTATACCATTCTTTCCATTTAACTTATTTCTGAAGTCAGAAAATCTACTGAGTATTGCACACAGACGAACATGTGTATAGTCATTCAATATCCAAGAATTGTACTGGCCCTCATGACAATGTCGAGAATATCAATCATGCTCTGCAAATTTACGTATGTGAGTCAAGTGTTCTATCGTTACAACTAGTTTACAATTAGCGTTACCACAAGTAGTAATTTAACTTTCTGTCACTCGTGGTATTTGACAAAGCAGTAAATTAGTGATGGGAGCATCACAGAGAATTCCAGAGAAAAGGCCTGTAATAAAATGTCAGGCTTATCGAAATTGAAGAAGACCAATGGAACTATTGACACGGATAAAATTAGGAGGGAAAGCATGCTTGCCTGGAATCACTGATTATCCGTATAGGAACTAGGGAGCACCAGAATAACGAGAAAATAAAAAAAGAAAAGAAAAAAGAAAATCGGTTGCGTCAAGAAGAGAGTGCAATGTGTTTCTTTGTAGTGTAGAAAGCTTAAGTCTTCATCACCAGCAGTAGAAAAAGTTTATTGCGCCTTTCTTGTGCAGGGAATGGGAGATGCAGAAAAATTAAGTTCCGAGATACGTAGTTGACTGCATTCATGCTGGTTTATAACATTGTTTAATTACTCGCTTGTTTATTACATACCATTTCTTTTAAAAAGAAAAATCTTTTCGTGTGCATTATGAGATCCTACGCTTCGTTTATTAAACAAAGGAATATATCACAATATGAACAATTCTTCGTGTTATCTTCAGATTTTGTGCACAATTTTAAAACTAGAGTACTTCATGTATATTCTAAGTAGTAACACTTTAAAATAAAGTGTTGATACTCGTAGAAATAAATCTGATTAACTTTGAGTATAAGTACTCGCGTACATATGAGATTAATTTAACCAGAGCCCGAGTAATATATATATATATATATATATATATATATATATATATATATATATATATATATATATATATATATATATTCCTTTTTTAAATAAATCTTTCTAACACTGTGCGAAACAATACAAAATAGTACGTTTGAGTAGATTAAATCAATCTTAACTGATGAAGCAATGTCGTTTCATATTATGTTTGCAAGCACTGTCATATTAGTTGATACATTATATTGTGGTCATAGTATTAGAAGTTGAGTAGGCTCACTTAAAACAATTGGACACAAACCAACACCCACACGAGGAAGTTCTGACTACGAGTGGCATTTATGATACAGTCTAACCTACTATTTAACATGAATTTTGAACTCCAAACTTAACTAAGCAATTTTCACAAAATTATGTTCTAAGTTTGCAAAGTGACTTAATAAAAACGGAGGAAAATTTATACATATAATAGAAACAGTGCCTAGTGTGTGTGTATATCTCTTGCAGACGGTTCATTTACTAGGCCATAACAATTAGTAACTTCTGAAAGGCGATAACATATATTTTATAGGCTTTTGTAATTTCTAGCTTTTCTATCATGATTTGAACAAATATAGCCTATTGCATATGAATGAAATAGATCAAACTATATTTGTGAAGTAATATTACACTCAAAATAACTACCAGTGGAAGAAGGAAAGGAATATTGCAATGGAAGTTGGGCAAACAGTGTATTTCCAATATGCTATCCAAGCATTTGGCTGATGATACTGATAAGCAATATCGCTTAGAATTACTGGCTTACGAAGTTGATTCCGGAGCTTCTGGATTGTGAAACGAGAACATTGATGATTTGCCTATTTTCGTTCAACACTAAAGGTAGGCCAGAAGCAGAGTGGAAATAGTACCAATTCATTCACTTCCCAAGTATTAACCTACTGGGATATGTTTGCTTACTGCACAATTAAATAAAAATAATGTTAAATAGTAACAGCAAATTTTGTTAGTGAAGATAATAATGTGAGGGTTTTCAATTCACTTACTAAACGATTGTAACTTGTCATGAAAAGATGAACAGTACTTCATTGGAAATTTATTTAAAATTTAGTTAAAGGGGAAATGTTGATTTATGAAGGAATTTGATTTGTCATATTTTGACAATTTATATTTACTCTGTCCGTGTTTCCATCCGGGAGACAAAAAATATCAAAAAACTGCTTAACGGATTACCATAATTTTTTGCCAGAATATATAGGGTAAAAAGTAAGGGATCGAGTTTGTTGATGAAGATACCCGAAGTGGAAGAAATCAACCATTTCTTCTTTTGTTGATCACTGTGGAGCAGAAAACGGCTTCTCTCTATCTATTACCGGTTTTAACTCTATAGCAATCACCGTTAAAATTGGAAGTTGTTTATTTTCTGTCACCTTCTAGTTTTTAATGACGTGAAGATGGAATATATTCTTAGGACGCTTATTTAATTACAGAAAACTGCTTCTCGCTATCTATTACGGTTTTCATCCTATGGCACTCAACGTTAAAACCAGAAGTGATTTTTTTTTGCCATTTCCGGTTTGGATATCGGCTAAGAGAGATGGCATAGTATATTCTTAGAACGCTAAGTCGATTAGAAAAACACTTCTTGCAACTTCCTATCATTTTAGTGGAGTATTACCTTCTTCTTTATCTTCTTAATGAATTTCCCTCAATTCTAATGGTTTCACGTGGCTTTTCCAACATCTTCTGGAACACACCTATATCCGATATTACTATTGGTATTATTTTTTTTATTTTCTTTGTTTTTCATCGTTATTATTATTATTATTATTATTATTATTATTATTATTATTATTATTATTATTATTATTATTATTATTATTATTATTATTATTATTATTCAGTGTAGGTGTTCGAAAGACTGAAACGACAAGAGAATTCGAATACGTATGAACTGAGCTCGCACAGCAAGCTGCGTATGTGTTATAAACAGCAACAATCGAAACACAGCTATAGTATAAATAGAATATACATTATTTTGTATCATTTGTATCATTATTTTGATTTTCTTGTGCGAAACTGTTATTATAGCAAATCAACAAACACTTCCAATTATTGGTGTTTTTCGTTGATTCGTACCGTTTTGTCCGGTGATTAGCACAATTAATCGGAAGTTTGCTGTACGTGAACTTTATTATTTTCATTTCTTACCTTGATTATATTTCACATTAGTACAGTGGTTCTCAACCGATGTGTCACGACACACTGGTGTGTCACGCAGTCCCTAAAGTGTGTCGCAAAATTTTACAATTTGAAAGTCATGAAGAATTTAATAATAATTAGTTAAAATAGAGACACACTGTACCAGTCAACACTTCCAACGGTAGCATTAATGCTCAGTGATATATATAGAGTCATTATAAATACTAATATGTTTCACTATTATAACAGATATTATTATTATTATTATTATTATTAATATTAATAATAATAATAATAATAATAATAATAATAATAATAATAATAATAATAATAATAATAATAATAATAATAATAATAATAATAATAATAATAATGTTAAACAAGTGTGTCATGATGTCCTGCATGTTCAGTAAACTGTGTCTTCAGTCAAAAAAAGGTTGAAGACCATTGCATTAGTACATGTTGATACAATAACTTCCTCACGATGAAATAATACCTGAATAACAATATTACTAAAATACCAAAATTTAAATTATTATAGGGGTCCAGTCGCTCATTGGTAGAGCGCTTACTTCTGGTGCGTGGGGTTCCTGGTTCGATCCCCGATCCCAAGTGAGTTTCGTGGAGAAGAAACAACGTGTGCGTGGGTTTTATCGTTTGCTCCCACTTTCTCCATTCCACCATTATCACCCATCTCGTCATCAGCGTCTCTTTAATTTCAGTGCATAATCTGGGGCGTTAAAATAAGAAAAATATCAGGAGTTACCCCAATGTAATCCATAGTATTTGCATAAGATTGTGGTGAACGAAGCGATGAGTGTGCGTGAGTTTTGTTAGAGTGATCTCCGTTTAGTCCCACTTTTTCATTCAGGAACACTTTGCTTTTCATTCTTTTCTTTTGTTCCTCTTTTTACAATAAATTATCAAGAAACGGAGTTTTTATATTAACAATTTCCTGCGGGAGAGTTTCAGGACCCCCACTTGACTCCAAACCCCCGGAATAATCTCCCTCACAGCAGACAACCCTTAAATTCGCTAATGCTCCAAATACATTTATTTGAAATAAGAAAAGAAGACACATACATACATACGAAAGAAGACACACATCTATATGACATATCAAAATATAAACTAGATGAACTTCATTGAAAGCACCTCATTTTAAAGACAAAAGGTAGGAAGAAGATAACAAATATGCCGGAGTTGTCAACTTAGAAATTATTTCGACATACGAAGTAAAATCTTTTTACGTGGAAAGCTATTCGTCAATTATTGTGTATAAAAATGGATTTATTAAAGGTATTTAGCATCTACTATCCCACTACGGTATGTCTTGATCACTAAAAATTCAGAGGCAACATGCCTTCATCACTGAAAAATCAGAGGCGGTATGGCATACCACCGCATACCGTCTCAATTCGACCACTGGTTGTGGAGATCTAGGATCAAATATAAGAAAACTTCAATTGGCAAGTCATCGTCATCATCATCATCATCATCATCATCATCATAGACATTCTTCCTTCATTGTCAAATTTGCAGCAAATTGAGAGAATTCCACCTACCACAGTTCTCTAATATTTAATTAACTATTATTCGCATATGTGTTGTCAATATATGCAAATCGGTATACCACCTCCGAGATGTATTGCTTCATACAATCATATTGTTTTCTTTCTTTTTTGTATTTTTTATTAAGGAATTTCCAGACACAGCTAGTAATTATTTTACTCTTGAAAGTTTGTTAATAGCAAGTGAGAACGGAGCCAGCCACGATTTAAGTGTACAATCCTAATATTCATGTGCTGAGGTTGAGGGAAGGAAAAACTAAGCCAAAATGGTATTTCTCGGGATTCAAACCATGACCCCGCGACTGCGAGAAAAAACGCAGTCTGTTTGTCTGTTTGTAAAGTTGCCATCTATCTTTATTTTAAGAGCCTTAGATTTAAACCCACACAATGTACTATGAAGGGCTTTTTCAGAGAATGTCAGCTCGTTAAGGAAATAACAAAGCACTGTTCCCAACTGAGAGTTCAGTAGTGTTGTCAATTTAGTTCTTTTCCAACTAAATTTAGTCTCTTTGAAAGGTTTTCTAGTCGGTAAATTAATGTTTCAGTTGCTAGTGGGAAATCTAGTTATTTAAAAATATTATCTAGTTGAAAACTAGTTTTCTCTTAAATGTTTAATATGTTTAATGTTCTCTTAATGTATAAGTTAATTTTCAATATATGTTTTCATTTCAAAAATAAATGTTATATTTTATTTAAATAGTTATTTGGAGAAGTTTCTCTATTATACAAATGCGTAGGACTACTCTTGTAGTCTCATACTAGCATAACCTAACATACTCTACTCTATCCTAGCACGATTTTTTTCATGAGCAACCGTTTTCCAGATATACCATTTTGTACATATAGGCCTACTAAAAATCTCTACGCAGTCAAATGGTTCGAATTCCACGTTAACCAGTAGGACCCGCCTCATATAGCCTCGTTGCTGGAAGGGACATTAACCTCAAAATCAACTCAACTCAATCGGTACATAGTTATTTCAGTAGGTTTATTCGTCAGAAAGATAACAGTGCAACGTCTTCGTCATTTAATACCATCAAAGTGAAATAAAATATGTATTTTTAATTTCACGATTTATTGTAAATCTGCACTATTATTATTATTATTATTATTATTATTATTATTATTATTATTATTATTATTATTATTATTATTATTATTATTATTATTATATACAATACTGAATGATAAAGTAAAATACGGTTCATTTAATGTTGTTTTTGTTTTTTTAACTCAAAATTTGGTTGGGAATAAAATTTATGTTGGCAACGTATTTCAAAACATAAAGGAGTGGCCAGTTTTGCTTATCACGACTGTAAATTGTTCGAGATATTACGAATACTTTAAAAGCAAAATACAGGGATACAGATAAAACATTAATACATCACATTAGTCTGTTTCATGTTACGTTGTTAATCGATTGTTTCATTATGAACACGTTTCTTTAATCTGTCTACGAATACCGACTTTTCAATATCCTTGAAATATTTATAAACTGGGAGTTTTCAAATTGATTGTTGTGAGCATAAATAAGATTAACTGGAATATTTTTTTTTTCTTTTTTTGTATTTTTAAGGCTGGGGATCTAGGAACATCTCAAGTCAGAGAGAAATCCCAAAATTAAAAACAAGGAAGAAGAGAGCTACCAGGGTGGTGAATACATATATGCTTCCGGTTTTTAAAATTCACTGTGCTCTTGCTAACTAATAGAATATTATTTTTTTGAGCATAGCGATGTGTCAAAAAGACGTCTTGTCCAATTACCAATAATTGGTTGCGTGTGGTTCAGTCGTTGGGGAAAGCTTGACCATGTAATGTTAACGAACGTATGTGGCTCTGGCACTTGCCTGTGTTGATTCCGCTGGATCCTTGCAGCTAACGGCGTGGTACGGTAGGTTCTTTCCCCCTGCTCAGCGCTCCGCTACGCTGGGTTGCCTTCTTCCAACAAAAAATAGATGTCTCTCTTTGGCAACACTGTACGATGATGTTACAGCTAGTAGGAAAGGCTGAGCTGAGGACATCTATCGGGTGGCGCAACAGACAAGAAGTGGTCGAACCAGTCTCATTAAAATAACAGCGCCTGCCTAGGCTGCAGCCAGTAGAGGAAGAGCTTTGCGGAGGAGAGAGTGTTATCTGTAGTGCTCCAAGCCTCAAAGGCTCTAAATAGTTGGAACTTGTCTTTTCTTGTATTGAAAGTTGTTTCTGTACTCAAGGTGCAATGAAATGAAAACATGATGAAAGGATTGCCGGATCTTTTCCCCCCAGAAAACTTTAAAGGAGTGATGTGAGTAGTGATGAAGGTTTCTGTTTGGATGCTCTCGGGCTTCGTATTCGGATCGTCACGGAGTGTTCATAGCGGACAGTTTGTTGTGCTTGTTCTCTTCTCGTACATAAATAAACCTACAGTGGAAGTTAAATTGTTGTGAATATTTGTTTGTGATTTAAGAGAGAGTGAACATCTGACAAACAAAACAAGAACATAACAGTGGGTTTTTTCTCATTCTCGCTCAGGAGGGTGGTGAAATGTGAAACCAAGAAAGTTCGGCTTGGAGGCGAGGGACGTCCGCACAGACCAAGCCAAAGCCAAGCCTCTAGTTGTTCATAGAAATTAAAATCCGAAGATTTTTATGTTTCGAGAAAAACTCATAACAGTTTAAGTTTCTTTTTCCCTTTTGTGGCTATCGTTCTGCCAGGGGGTCTTACACCCGTGTTTGCCGGCCAATGGAGCAGCGGCCGTTCCGCGACCAAGGAGCCAGGCGAGGATGACCAGGCCAAGAACTTGGATCATCTTTATTCTGTGAAAGTGTAGGTAGGCCAATGAAAGAAAAATGCAGTTTTTACATCTTGTGAATGTTTGTGTTTTGTGGTGTGTATGTGATGTAGTCGCATGACGATTACAAAATTAGTATATGTGTTTATTTTTGCATTTGATTTTCGTCACATCCCGCAGCTACGAAGTGGTAAGTGTTTATTTGCAGTTTTATTTTAACATATAATGTTTAAGATAGGATTATCGTGATGCTATGTATGATGCACTTCTTAAATTACAAAACAGTATTAATTAGTATTACGAAAACTTTATAAAAAATAATATCGAGAAACATTGTTGGGAAAAAATATCAGAGGAGAGAATCTTCTCCCATCTTTGCTTTGTTTTATTCTCCAATTACGATTTTGATTAAGATTAAATCAGACGCCTGGTTTCCTTTTCGGGAAGCACGGCTCATTAAAGGCTTTCAGTTAAGTTTTTGGAACTTAACTTAGGTTAGGAAAAGTATCCCTAGCAGTTGTTCATCAAAGAAATTCGTAGTTAATGAATTTGTGAATTTAATAGAAAGATTGTATGTTTTTATTGAGACTGAGTTGGTGTTATGATTTGAAAATGTAGAAAGCTTTTAAAAATAACGGGCACATACGCAACGATCGTGTTTTCACTTAAAGGCGTAGTATAGCCATAGATAGGGTACTTACCATGGAGCATTGGCTGCACTGTCGTTATCGTTCCGTCGCAGTCGATGCTCCTTGAGGCGTCACGGGAAGAGGATTATTGGACGCCCGTTGCAGATGCCGCTGTAGGAGCGCTGAACTTGAGTTTCTCGTTGGATGAACTATACAGAGCTGGATACAAGAAGTGGTTTGCGTTTTGAGTAGGTTTTCAATTTAGATTAGCGACAATGTGTATATTCTTTAAAAGTACAAGATGGTGATGAAAACTTGTACATTACTGGACATCTTGAAATTAATCTGAAGCAAACAACATAATAGTGTGTTTCCATTTGTTCGAAGCGAATTTATAAATACGAAGGTGAGACTGTATAGGAGTGCTGGATCTCAGTTCATTATTTTTTTCGATTGCTTATGTAGCTACAGCGAGAAAAATTCTGAATTAGTAAATAAATAAATAAATCGACACTGAATTAAATTTGGAGTACATATTTCGTGTTTTAAACTTTTGAACTGGCATGATAGAGAGCTTGTATATGTTTGAATTTACGAACCTTTTTTTTTTATTTTTTATTTTATTGCCATATCTCAGTGAGAACATGTACAGATGTGAGTAATTAGGAGCTTAACGATTTAGTCATGGCCTAAAGGTTTACGGAGCAAAATAACGGACATATGTGATATACACATTAAGAATAACGAAATTTTTAAATCAGTTGTTATGGGATTCTATTAACGCAGCTGTTTTCTGTTTTATACTCTTCCTAGTAGTTGATATAAATTAATGTTAGGAATTCTCAAAGTACTATGATTAACTGACACATGTGGATATATGGAGTGCGCGCGTTCATATATATGTGTGTTCGTGTACATAGTTTCTAGACCCTGATGCTTGATTTATGTACGCTTAAATTGAGATAAACAGTTATTAACGATTGAGTATGAAACATTTAGTGGAACAAATGCGTTCAACTTTGTAAAAGTGCCAAAGTATTCGCACAGAGATCGTCAGCTAACCTCGTAAATTAAAGTTTTCAACAGTGAAATTATTATTATTTTTAGTTTAGGTTACAAGGTCGAACAAAACTTTAAAAGAAAATCGTAATTTGTTACATCTGGATGCGTTTCTTAAAATATAAGTTTGCTCAGAAACGCTTTTTTCCCCTTCCTTTTATCAAATAAGTCAAGAATTTTGAGGGATGCCAGGAAGCTAGCTTATCAAACTGTCTCGTAGAAAGTTCACGTATTGAAATAAGTATGGAACGTGAACTTTACAAGTAGATAGATGCAACTACTAACCACAGTTAAAATAATGGAGGAAAATGTAGGGTATTCGTGAAGGTAGCGCAATTGTAAGTTACGTATAAATACATGTGAAAGTTAATGCTTGTTTCGTCGATGGTAGTTAGATATATACTTGTTAGACTTGACATTGCCGCGAGCATAATGAATTAAATCAACCTGATCCTTTTTTTATATATATATTATTATTGCTTATAAATAGGAGATCAAGGTCTTACTATGAGTAATATGTTAAAATATGGTGAATCAATAATCATATTGTGATGCAACAAAAATTATAGTCATAGCGCGAATTAAGAAAATGAAATCGAATGTGTGCATTTTATATCCTTTTGCGATTGTCAGTAAAATTAACTTTAGATGTTAGTGTGTAGTGAAGCTAGAGAAAAGGAAGAGGGCTGTTATAAAATCGTGACGCGTGCTTTTTAAGTATCTTTTTCCCAGCGTAATGTGAAAAGTGAAACTTCTTTTGTGGAAAAACGAACTTGCTTTGCTTGTATATTTCTGTTAGGCGTATACAAATTCTTCGTAAGGAACGAGATGAGCACTAGCATTCCTTTTCTTCCAATGTGTTCCGAGAAAAGATTGCATCGTAGCTACGAAATGATTGCTACTTATTTTCTAAGAATTTTAATTTGTACAATACTAGTTGGAAAGGAAATGTCGTAAGCAGAGGAAACAGACAATTCTCATACAAATCAAAAAATAGTATTTTAATTATTGGAAAGGATCAAATATTATTTTAAACCTCAATTGTACTTCCTGCACTTGAACTCCCGTTGCCAAACATAACTATGAAACAAATAATAGTTCTCTATTTTCCATCATTGAAGATTTTGTAAGTTCAAAACTAAAACAGCAGTTCAACTAAATAAGAGCAATATAGAATAGAGTTAATTTATTTTAGCTGATTTTATTTTGTTGTTTCAACGTTGCTTCTATTGTTTATTTTTGCCGCTATAATATAACATAGATTTTAATACTGGTTGAGGGACCAAATTTTTTTAGGAGTACTTGTGGGTTCGTAAGAGGTATATGAATTTCATGCCGCAAGTTGAACTGTGAATAATGCTTTTTTAAGGGTTGTAGTATCAAACTTTAAGTACAGCTGATTGGAATAGTTAGGCGAACCACCTTTGAGTATCTACAGTTTTGACCGAATGCGCTCACACTATTTTTCTTCGTCGTAGGCAAACAATACCAGATGGCCGCGTAGTGTTGATCCTTTTGGACACAAGTTGTACTAAGCTGCAGGTAGTTGAATAGTTTCATGAATCTGGTATTAAATATCGTTTCTAGTCATGCTCGAGGAAAGTTATGTTAGATTTCAAGATAGCTTTTACTACAAAGTAGGTAACAAGAGTAGAGTGTATAATATGAATTAATCAACTGGGCGAACTCACTGAATTGAGAGAGACACTTGCGTACGAGTATGACTAATTATGTAATCTATGAGCTTCTTTAATAAATTGGACTGGAACAATTTCAGGTATGCTATACGTAAAGTATATTGAGAATTACTGACATGAATATGTTTCTGCAAACGTCAGAGAGTTACTATTAATTATGCTGTGGGGACAAATTAAACAATTGGAAGCTGGTAGTTACTTCAGTTAGAGTACCGGAGATGAGTTTCATTCCAATCCAAGTAGAAAAAAAGAGTCCGAGAAACGCTTCAGTGGATAGTGTATTAAGTTGAATCAAATATTTGGAATCGTTCTACTAAACCGATTCCAACTTCCGTTACACATGTTGTATTAAGCAAGGTGTAGTAAATTATCAAGTATATTAACAAATATAATACCATACTTGATCAGCAATGATCAAAATTTCGTAATGATGTGAGGTGTTGGGAGTTTTGGCAGTAAACATTTACGACATTGTAATTCCTTCTTAGGTATGTGTAACGTGCTTTATATGAGTAAGCAAAGGCACGACATTTGCTTGTTGTAGTATATATACATGTCCATAGTTTTCTGTGTACACTTTACAATAAAAAACAAAAGTTTATTCTCCATCCCCTGTACTGAAATACATTGAATTGACGGAGGTAATTCAGTACTCCAGCGTGTGCCAGGTGTCTCATTTCTATCGCTTCAACACTTGGCGTTACTTGTTTTAGAGCTTGTAAAATGCGTTTGCAATTTAAGTGATAGTGAAGAACGTGTGTCGTATTGTGTGTGGACTGATTTAAGTACATTGTCGAATGCACTTTCAAAAAGAAATTTACCCTCAAGTTTCGTCCAGTCTTACAAGTCACAAACTGTATTTTCAGACAGAAGATCGGTAGAGAAAATAGTTTAATGTCGTCGTGTTAACGTTACTACGTGACAAATTTTGATTTGAAGTCTTTCAGCATTCGGATGATTGACCATTTATTTTAAAGTATAGGAAGTTTATACTTTTGTTTATTATTGTTATTATTTTAATATATAGATTATGAACTTTGTATAATGTGTTACCCAGCATGTGTCACTATTGGTTCGCGTTAATATATAAGTCGTAAGCTTTCCTCATCTTTCTGAATATTGAAAAAAAAAAAAAAAACTGTCTTAAAAATATTATTAGTAATTTAATCCAATGAACCACAAATGTATTTCATAATTTTCAATTCCATGGTCGTTCTATATTTAACTGAACTATCAGAATCTTTTTAGTAAAAATTAAAATATTGAAGATTAAGAAGTATTAAGCCAAACAATTTGTAAGTTGATTATATCTTAAAAGAATACCGGTAGTTTGTTTCTAGATACATAGATCGATAGTAATATTCCTTTCGATAAACTTTTTGTTCTAGCTTTGGAAGACAGTCTTAGTAGGCCTATATTTAATAAGAAGAGATCATTAACAGAAAAATATTTGAATATTTTATTTAGAATGCTACTTGATTGAATGAATACTTAAAAATATTTATCAAAAAGAAAATTTGTTTTTATTATTAGTACAGTTGCTAATTATAATTACTTTTTAGTAGAATATAAGTTGTATGCGCTTCAGACATAGCATGAGATATGATTTTCAAGTCACCTGCATGAGTTATTTTTCATTAAATTTAGTTCATTTGATGTACGTAAAACTTGAATTACATATGTCTTATTGCAGAATATACTTAATTATGAAATAATATGTAATAAAATAAAGCGCCATTATATTCGAATGGTACTTCTTTGATTCGCATAAGCCAGAAGTCAATTCCTGCGGGGTAAAGACATTTCGGTGTTAGCCTAGCATTATGAGGCATTGTAGAGCGACGTGAATTAAAAGGTGACAATTTTCGGTCCAGATTACCCAGGAATGGCGAAAGAAACTAATGAGTGGACTTATTAAAATATCCCTTTATATGGTGTAATGGTGCAGATTCTGATTTTAGTTTGATACTAATGCAGTTTTCTTAATATTAAAATATCAACCATTTTTTTTTCTCAAATGATAGAGAACGCAGTAAAAGTTATGTACCACAAAGGTGCTTGTAATTTTTTGTATTTTCCTTCTTTCGCTGTTTGTAATTAGTTTTAATCAGAAACATTCATGAATGTTTCCAGTCTAAATCGAAATTCTTCCTTAAATCTTTTCACGAACAAGAAATTTTTGTTACCGCTTGTTCGTAGTGTTTTATTTTACAGATTCAGTATTTTCTTAAGTTTAATTGTGTGATACAAATCCGTTCTTATACGGCCATGACACTGATTTCCTATGCCAGTAACAGAATCTGCCAAAGAAACTGATTTTGTGAAAGAAATTAAATTAGATAAGTCTTCTTCCAGATTAGCAATCAATTTCGTACAGCAATCAAGAACCTACATCAATTCCGTAAGTGCTCAGTTAAAAGATTTTAAACGTAACTACAACCGGTGTAATTACAAAAAAAAAAAAAAAGTTTAAAATATATTATTAAAATTATGCCCATTCGTGTTAAGTTCTTTCCAGGGCAATTATAAAAACTTAAGTTGAATTCAGAGTTTCTTCTTATTTCGTAGAATGCTCTCTTCCGCTTATGGTGCGGGAGACCCCGTTCAATTTTCAGTGCTACTTCGTGTAGTACGGTTACCTCCGTGACCGAGTAGGAAGCACTCGTGCATCTTGTACACGTGATCCTGGGTTCAATTCTTGGTGAGGATACTTGTTTCGGATATAGACCGGATCAGTAATTCGGATCTTACTTTCAACAAGAGGTTCCGGCTCGTATAGCTTTGGTGCTGAAGGAGAATGTTAAATTTCAATAAAACGTAATCCACGCTCAACTGTAAACTCGTCTCATGTAGCCCTAGTCTCCTGAGAAGCATTGTGAAGTTCCTAACAAGAAGTATAATTAATGTATTACAATTAGCTCAGACGTGGCATTTGAAATCGAAATTTGGCTGCAACAATACAATTTAAATAGTGGAAGAGTACTAGTCGTTTGTTATTGTTAAAAATGGTATTATCTCCTCTTTGGTAGGTAGGATAACCATTATCTTTTCCTGTTTCTTTAAGCTATTATAGAAAATTCCTTATGAATATACTAGTGGGAAGCAAATAGATATCAGGAGTATATGTATCATTTACAACTTACTACGACTACTGCTGAAATGTCATAATGATTCGAACCAACTGTACTAAGCGTAAACATGAGGAAAAAACTTAAAAAAAAAAGTGAAAAATGCAGAGAATTAAACTTACAATAT
This sequence comes from Thermobia domestica, assembly GCF_964235325.1. Classification (NCBI taxonomy): domain Eukaryota; kingdom Metazoa; phylum Arthropoda; class Insecta; order Zygentoma; family Lepismatidae; genus Thermobia; species Thermobia domestica. The sequence continues at coordinate 274,871,331 of NC_137459.1, read as the reverse complement.
CTCAAGAACAATAGGAAATGGCCACAGTGGCAAGTGTGGATAATAGTTTATAGTTTGCAAGCATTGTGCATGAAATAATAAAAGAAATATTCATAGCTGCAAGTAAACAAACAGAAAACCTTAAAAGAACGTAAAATATACAGAACGGGTTCGATTTGACAAAAATTCTCCTTGGTATTGAAAGGATAAACGTAACTTATATCGAGGGACGTACGTTTCGTAATTAAAGTTTCTTAAATTTGCTGACATGCTAAACACAGACTTAATTTAAGTGAGAGAATTTGTGGATTTGGCCTAATGTAGGAAAATCTCCGTGAGTACCTCTTCAGTTATATTCATAGCCGAGTGTGTTAGTAGATGTAATGTTCAATTGGTTTTAAGTAGAAAATAAATAGTGATGTTAATGAAGTGAAATATAATATACTTCTTTTGACCATGTCGTTGCTATTCCTTTATTTATATGCGTGTTTTAAAAAGGTCTTCAAGATTATTTAATTATACATGATCTTTGACCTCCCGAAACATTTCATTTTTTTAAGTAGAAAAGTAGTAGAAAAATGTAGAGTGAGAGGAAGATATGAAAATTTGCACTAATGCATGAAGCTGCTTGTAGATCACGCAGAACCTGATACCTCTCGGGCAGAGTAAAAGCTGGCAGTTCCAGGTTTGAATTAATTGATAACATGTTACTATGTTTTCAAAGTGATCTTCATTTTGGCGTCCACATGCGACTTGTTATCCACTATGAAGATACATAGCGATGATCAGACATTACTGCCTCCTGGTTGCCATAAGAAAAAAATATCAATACTCTCCTGACAAAGGAAATCGCACGACACAGGAAGTATTAACCTCGTACACATACGGAAGAAATGCTCATACCAAATAATTGTTACAATATGTGAATAAGTAGTTCAACGTTGGAATAAACTGAGGTGTTATGTTCTTTATTAAATAAAGTTAATCCCTGATTACAGCTTTAAGAAAGACTGTAAATTCTCTGTTGGTGTAAATTCAGTGGTTGATAACCATATTTTCATTTTTTTTTTTTTTTAAATCTTTTAAGGGTGTCACTGGCTTTTTCTTTATGTTGCATAAAAGAAGAAAATTGTGTATGCAACTATGATACAAACTTCCGTTATGTCCTGTGTGTCAAATGTACAGTACCAATACATGTAGAAGTTACCGTAAAACTTCTATAAAGAAGGACACTTGTGAAACTATTATTAAATTCATTATACATTAAAATAAGGATATTTTTAAGGCAGAAGGAAGTAGACCACTTCAGTTGATTTTTTTTTTTTTTTTTTTAATGATTCAGATAGTATTCAGTGATTAATTCGCATATTTCTAGATTTACAAACATTTAAAAGATCTAGGCGAATATTGGACAGTGCAGACCCTTCGCCCTTTTTAACCGTAAAACATGCGACAGCTACTTCACAGTATGTATGTAGTTTCATACATTGGTCTAATGAAAGCGGGATAATTGTATATTTGCGTGCTTTAAAACATTGCAAGTGTACACAGCAATGTTTATCAGACTCAGTCGACATATCTTTAGTCGTGTTTCCTTTGAAAGGAAAACGTTGTATTTCAGGATCACAAAAACACTTGTTTCTGGCAGTTCATTAGAATTTGTCATGATATTAAAAACACGGAATAAAACAGCACGTATAAGAGCGTTAAAGAAAAGGAAAGAAGAAAAATATGGATGTAACTTTTTAAATAAAAATTTAATTCTCTCGAGGATGTGTACGTTAGTCAGTGTTGAAAGTTGAAATCTGTTCGTGAAACCTTGATTGAGGGTAAGCGTGAATTAAGCAGACAAAATTCATTTTTCTGTGTGTGCTGTATATGTATTCGGAAAACACAAAAATCAAGATTGTAAGTTTTCAACGGATACAAATGTTAATAACATAGTTCCGTTGTATAAAAATAACTGTCACTGACTTGCCAACTGTCAAGTATTGCTGATAGCTTTCTATTCTACGTAGGTATAAGTCAGGGTTCAATTTTCTTGAATTGTCTCATGAGATGATCCATACTAAATTCTAATGTATATGTATATAAAATCTGCATTAATATGCGCAACAATCATCAGAGTAGTGAATTTAGTACTCTTTCTGTGTGTGTTCTAGCTTAACGTAAAATATGTAGAAATACTTGTGAGAGCTAGTGATTTCATGTGCCGTGCGGTGTTGCTTTGTGAGTACTGTAAATTTATGTGCGAAGTGTTAAATGAGGAAGGACATACATGATGACGAGTAAAATATTTACATGCAAGGCGGAGAAAATTAAAGGAAAAAATGAAAAACATGCCTCCGACATCTAGAGAAATGTTATTTTTTTAGTTCCGATAAAGAAAGAAAAAACTGATAATTTACACTAGTGGGAGTGCAATGTGTTTTTACTGGCATATGACGAGATAAGTTAAGGACGAGTTACAGATAAGTGAATTTTTGACTGTGGGAGACCATTGAACTCTTTTGTCTTTTTTTTTTTTTTTTTTTTTTTTTTTTTTTTTTTTTTTAATAATGGATACGGGGATGAAAAATAGTCATTTATGGTGTATGTGTATCCGTTTTAAAACAATTCCCTTTTGTGTACTGCAAGCTAACATATGATTACGTGTGTGGAATCTTCCAGATTTATTTATTTTTCTAACACTTTAAGTTTCCTGGTTGATGTAATATCTCAGGGTTCCCTCAAAGCAAGACATCGTGACTTTCAGATTTATTTTGCCTGCATTTCCGTAGTTTTTCAATCAAGTGGGAGATGCGTTTTAAGATTAATTTGTAAAGAAACTGCAGTGAGCACTAGTTTCGTTCTTCACAGCATGTATTGTGGTATGAGCGAACTTCTATTTTTTAAGAAATAAACCACACACACACACACATTCATATGTGTGTGTGTGTGTAAAATTCATTGAAAATTCTTAGTGCCTTTTTTCTTTTTTTCTTAGAGATATAGTCACGGAAATTATAAACAGAATTTTACAATTACAACATAATTTAAGTCTTCAAAATTATTCTTTAGATTTGTAGAGCACGTTGGCTTACTGTTATTCAAGTCAGGAATTTTATTGTCTTAACAACTTCTACTTTTAGCTCCCGGCGTGAGCATACGGAAGCTAATAGTTTCACCCCAGGTGTATATGTGTCTGTGATACTTTTTTCTCGGATAACTAATGGACGGATATGAACGAAATTCGGTGGGCAAGTAGCCCATCGTCCAAGAAATAAAGACCGGAGCTCGACCAGGGCCAGGCTAGGCTCGCCTTGTATGGTACTTTATTTCTCGGTATTGATTGGCCAGATCTGAGTCATATTTGGTAGACAAATAGTCTGTGGCCAAGAAAAATTAAAATGCTATATTTAGTGGTCGGGCTCGACATGGCATAAACTCGGCTCGTTTTGTCTCGCCTTGTATGTGGTACCTTATTTCTCGATATTTTGTGTTGTCTCGCCTTGTATGTGATATCTCATTTTTCGATAACTACTGGGTGGATCTAAACGAAATTCGGTGGACGTCGCTAAGGAATAAAGATCTTTATATTGGGTGACCAGACTTCGTCAGGGACACGCTTGGCTTGACAGCAGAGGTTGTGTTCCACAGCTTTGCACTTCGGAAGTTTCTGAATTCGATTCACCTCGGCTTGTAAATTCCTATTAGGTTTCGATGTGGACTATACCCTTACCTGCAAGGCGATTAGCTTGGATATGACATCTTACATCTTTAAGTTGTTTGAATGTAAAGAAATGTCAATGTAGAATTTAAAGTTTTAAGTGGATGAAGCATGCTGTACATATATAATACATTTGTAGTTTTAAAAAAAATCCGTTGTCTTCAAATCTGAATGTGTCTTTTCCCATTTTATACACTTTGGGAGATACAAGTCTTCTTACTAAGTTAACCCTGGAATACACAGAAAAAAAAAAAAAAAAAGCTGACGTGAATACACACCCACGCACCCCATATAATTAAACGCTACTAAAATTATAATACACGAACTTAAATATATTTATTTTACTTTATCAGTTACAAGAATACACAATAAGAGTTTGTATGTATTTTTGAACAGACACAGTTATTCCTTACTGCACGAAATGCAGACTTCCTTTCTGTGCTCAGCGCAGACAGCTCTTTGCATCTAAAACAAAAAGATTTAGTTTTTCTGCCCTTATTCCTAGGGCACATTCGACATCGTGTTTGCTCTGGAAGACTAGATGTTGAATCAATTACAGGTGACAGTTCTTTTTGAATTCCAAGGATATTTCTGATACCAATAGACAAATTAGTCGGAAGACTCTTCTTGAGGCGCTTCAGCATGTAGGGTCTAGCTAACTGCAACCCACGATTTTTTAGTAACTCCGAACGGATGGTTGAGAATTCCATTAGTGACCGTTTCTTCCTAATATAGAGGCTTTCCTTATAGCTGGATCATATTCGATGTTGCCCTCAGTGTCACTCGTGTCACTTTCACTAATTTCATCATCGACTTCCGATTATACTTCAATATTGTCTTCGGACTCACTGAAATTACCTTCAGAATAATAATCTTCTTCTAATGTGTTCAGTACAGAGTCTGTAAACTTGCTTGAACCTGCACACACTTTCGCCATCAGGCAATTAAACAAATATGCACGCAAAGCATCTAAAGCGAATTTTGTCAAAAATCGAATCTCACATATGTAAATACACAGGTGGGGTGCTGGATAGCCCCACCCCTTGAATATATTCTCTTCTAAAACGAGACAGTTTGCTTCACACCCACCACCGTAAATGTCATGCTCCAAAATGAGAATACACGGAAGCACCAATCAATGTGTCTGAGAACAGAGCCACAATGGCGATGAGTATAACGTCTGGGGTGCTCCAGCACCCCCCTGTGTATTCCAGGGTTAAAACTTGTCCTATAATGTTCAATACATTCAATAAAAGAATAATGCGGCCAGTTCTAAACGAAAGGAGGAAGTTTCTAGCGAATACAATGCCGCTGGTCGTAATTTTTGAATCTCAAGATGGTTAATATTGCAAATAAGGTTTGTTCTGTCATTGTTCATTCTTTCATGTATTTCATATGAAACTAGTTTATTTTCTACCAATTTGTGTTTCTAGTTGTGGTGCAAAGATAAGCATATAAGAATCAGAATTTCATCCGAAGAGCTATTTCACTTACTGATATTTATAGCCTATTTACTTTCTTTTCTAAGGGAGCGATGTTGGGGGACAATGTCGAAATTTTGCATATACTGCGGTCTCAGAATATACACACATTTTAAATTAGTCAAAAAAAGCCTCAGAAGATTGTCTTCTATACTGTATGTTCGGGCAAAATTAAGCGTGTGTGTCTAGTGTGTTATAACATTATCCTCATAAATATTTATTTATTACAAAAAAAAAAAAAAAATACACACTAGTAAATATTTCTTAAAAGCGACAAGAAAAATTGCAACTTAGTTACGACTGAATTTGACTCTGGTTTGATTGAAAATGAAGTTATGTCTTAAAATTGCCTATAATTGAAATTGATTTGTCAAGTTTTGTTTCTGTTTGAGCAGTATGAAGCAGTCAGATCATTCCCCTGATTTATATTCTCATTGGTAGAAGAGATCATTCCTCAGGAAACCGATATGAATTAAATACAACGCATAATTTATTATTATTCAGTTAGGTTTGTAATTAATTATCTAACTATATTTTCTCTGTTTAGATATACAGGGTGGTCATTTATTATGTAACCAAAATCCACTGGTGAAATCCTCACACGTAAACAATAAAGAAGTCCATATGAGGCGCCTAGTATCAAAAACTGCCACATCCATTTCGCTTAGTTTCGAGTAATCCCGTAAAACGTGCAGTGAAGCTCCATACACACGCATACAAAGTCCCATATTTGTACTATTTTTTAGTATGAAGTATTGAGCTTTTAAGCAAAATTCTGTTTCCGTGGTATTCCTTTAGATCAAACATATAACAAGTGATAGATACATAACTCAGTTTCAGAAAAAAAAAAAGAAATGACTAAATACCTATGATTCAGAGTTGGATTGTACCGGCGCACATCATTCTAGAGTGAGATGTGGAAGGGCGAAACCTATACCGCAGCTCCCTCTATAAAACCCTCTATAAAATACGTTCCAACTCTAAAACATGGTTATTTAGATAGATAGTGTACTAGTTCCTCTAATATTTCTTTAACCGCCTTTGATGCTCTCATAGTTTTCGAGCTAGACAGCCTCAAAGTTACAATCTTCTCGATTTCGGCGTCCCATAACTTTGAAACAAAGCGTTTTTCGCCCTGTTCATATGGACTTTTTTTTTCATTGTTTAGGTGTGAGGATTTTACCAGTGGATTTTGGCTACATAGTAAATGAACACCCTAAATTTGATCTTTCTTGGTGGCTTTCAGCGGTAGTGACCTTGTTGTAGGATGCAAAATTCGAACAAATTGTCTAAAAGTTACACACGACGATATGCAAATTGCGGTTGTAAATAGTTCATTCTAACAGTTTTTTTTAAATGTATATATTGGGTGTTATTTCTTTTGTTGCATGAAATATTTTGATGGAATTGCAAACATATATTGCAAAAACTAGCCTGAAGAAAGTGTATATAAAGATAAAAAGTAACATTCGAGTAACAAGAATTGCGTAGTCGTAGGTGTTATACTGCATGCTCTGCTTGGTGGCATCACTGTCCTGCAGAATATTTGAAGTTATATTTGGGAATTATTCTGAATTGTCTGTTCAGTAGAGCGGAAATAGTTTAACTGGGAACTTGTTGCAATTTTGCTCTGTATTTGAACAACATTCGTCTAAGAAAATGTCAATATTTCTCCTCTTGTAAACTTTTCTCCAGGCTAGTTTTCGCAATACGTACAAGCAATTTCATAAAATTGTTTCATACCGCGAAGAACAAGATAAAATACTTTTGTTAAAATAAACTACTACATTTTTTTCAATCGTGTTTTGAAGATCGTGTGTAACTGAATAGAACAGAGCACATATAATACAAGATGTTACATTGGAGATGCCTATGTTAGATTCTATAGATGAGCATTTTTTATTTCAAATTCGGCAAATATTTGAGTAAATTTTACTACAGCACTTGTCTTTTTTTTTTTTTTTTTTTTTTGTAAGTAAACCGATATTACCACGATACACATACTGAATATTTACAAGTTCATTGGGCTTCCTCCATACATAAACAAGGCCTTCTCCGGAGAATAACTAACTAACTAACTAACTAACTCTATGGCCTATGGAACCCGGAGGTTCAATGCCGCGTTCACAAAAGCTCTCCACTGACTTCTATCCTTAGCTAATTGGATCCAGTTTCTACTTTGTATTCCAATCTCTGCGAGATCCATCTTAACATTGTCCTCCCATCTGCGCCTAGGTCTTCCTAATGGTCGTTTTCCGATTGGTCTTCCAGTCAAGACTTTGAAAGCGTTTCTACTTTCTTTCATTCTAGCTACATGACCCGCCCACCTAAGCCTCCTAGACTTGATGACCCTAACAATGTTGGGTAGACCATATAAATTATGTAGTTCCTCGTTAATAAGGTGATAAAGTCATTGGAAGATAGTACGCGATTTTAGTCGTCAATAATCCACTTTGCGTATTCTCGGCAGATATACTTCATTGTCCTTTTTGAAACAGAAGAGTATCTTCCATTTTGCATCATCACCGTCTGCCCGCCTTAACACACGGCTCCGTTCTGATCCCCGTGACATACTACAGGCGATCATCTAACAGACCACTAACGATGTCCAGGTACATCCTAACATCTCCTCAGTGTTACAATCTTATACATTTTAAATGTCGTAACGTACAGGCGTTTCGTTATTTTGATAATCATATTGTATAACATGTAATGATAAAATGATTTGTTGTGAATATTTGTTTGAAGTTTAGAATTTCTTCAGCAGTGAGGTTATCCGAAACAAGATACTTCAGGGTGACGTACAGCTTTGACCGTGTTTTGATTCAAGATGTCAAGACTGTACTAAATTTGAGATCGCTAATAGTTTCAGCAGATTAGAGATCATTTGTCGCACTTAAGAAAGCCAATACAACATTTTATTTATATTTCTACCGAGATATTAATGTATTGTCTCCTTGTGACACTGGTCACGCTCAGTAAAGTAAAATATTTTATTTGAACTTTTCATTTTAACAATGTTAAAACGTGTGTGTAGTGCTCCGGGAGCGCAGGAAGTTTCTAGTAGTTTCTGCCTCGTATTCTTACACAAAACCTTCCATGCGAATAATTGCATTGCTCCTACTCTTACATTAGAAATACAAAGATTCAACAGAATGTGATAAAGTGGTATTAAATGAATTGAAAACTAGTGTGAATTTTTACATTTTTGTAGTTCTATCAAAACAGGATGATTTTATTTGTTCATGTGTATGTTGTAAATCATAATATTGCTTTTTATTTTTTCTCTTCCCCCGTAAGTGCAACAGAAAGTAGCGGCAACATTATAGAAGTTGATAAGAGACAAGCAAGAAGCATTAGGCGAATAGCAATGAAACTTCTCTTTCCCGTCATCAGTGGAATCAAAACTCAGATATGGATCGAGTGACTGCTGCGTGAAGCATCTCCTGCCATCTGTCGGTAGAAGCTAGAAATATGCTGTCCCACACGCGGCTTGTTGTTCTTTGTTTCTTTGTTGGGGTTTTTGAAGAAAGGAAAAAGTGAAATCCGCTGTCTATGTTGTTACTGTACGATAGGTTGAGCCAAACGAATCTCCAAATTCTGTTGTAATTTTCTAAATTTCGTGTGACGAGAACACTTCCAAATGAAAAAGAAGTTGCAATCGTTATGATCAACTTGTAATGTTTCAGTAGTACTAAAAATACATTCATAAATGTTGCCGATTAAACTTCGTAAAATATGAAGCGGGCCTTTGGAGGTTAGCAGCACTTTAAATTATATAGAAAAATTGTAAAGCAAATAGTTGAACGTGGCAGTGAACGTTTACTTAGGTTCAAATCGTATGTTTAAATTATAACAAACTACCTGAAGTACCCATTCTTCGCATGGGGAATGAATTTGGAAGTCAGCACCTTAGCACCTAAGCGGTTAGCATACGCGCGTTTGGCGTGGGAGATCCGAGTTCGATTCCACGTTAATTAGTAGGTCCCGTCTCATATAGCCTCGCTGCTGAAAGGGACGTTAAACTCAAAGTCAACTGAACTCAAGCCGAGCTAACTTTACGTACTTTTAAAGTGAATTGTACTCACTTATCATAGTGAAACGGGGAAACTGTATTGTGTATTTACTGGTGTTATTACAGAAGCGGTAGTTATTACGTACATTGTAGGCCAAAATTATTTATAATACATATTAAAAAAAAAAATCTAAAAACTTAATTTTTTTCAAGTATAAGAATGATAGAGCAAGTTCTGGTTTTACCGACGCCCCATGTGCGCACATCTTTCTCATAGTACTTGCGCCGATCCTGTTGGCAGATTATGTGGCTCTTGTTGTGGAATCTGAACAAAAACTTGAGAAAATGTAATATATATGACGAAAAGTGTACTGTACGAAGCAGAAATATGGACAATACGCGAAAGTTGTGAGAAGTGACTAGAGGCTCTAGAAATGTAGGTGTAAAGAATGAAAAAGCATTAATTGGATCAACAGGAAAACCAGGCGAAAAGTGCTGGAACTAGTAATGAAAATAACATAAGATGAAATCAAAAGGAGGAAAATAAACAGGGCTAGGGCATTGGGTTGAAGTAATTGTTTTCTAATGAACGTTATATATAATTAATATATGATGGAAGGTAAAAGGAGGAGAGAAATAACTGCAATAAATGATGGGTGATATAGAAAGGTGGCAAAATATTTATACGTTTTATATCTAATGCGCAGGGACATAGGTCTTATTTCAAGCCTCTGGTGAATAAACTAGTCTGTCCGTGAGTTTTTGTCGGAGAATTTCCCTTTCTCTACACTTGCATTTATCATGGACTCTTTCATCATATATTGCAAGATTTGGGATATGGGATTAATGCAAACATGTTAGTGTATTAGATTTTATTCTCTTGACATAAAACTGGTATCTTTTTTAAATATTTTCAAAATAATAGCAAAAATGAAGAAAATGAAAATAGCATCTGTGTGGATAATATTACGTGGCTTGGTGAAAACCCTAGTTGATATAGGAAATAGTAATGGAATATGCTCGGTCAAGCTACAAGAGTAAGAAATTCCTTATGCTTGCACTTTAACCTGATAACATGAGTATGATGTATTTCTCAGTTGTAAACAGAATATTTTTAAAAAATGTAAAATCCTTTGAACTTTTCTAAATGGTATGGCAGTGTTACTTCATTGTCTAAAATGAAATATCGTGGATTGTATTTGAATTGCTCTAAACGAATATAGTTTATCCTTTCGGTCTTTTTCTTAAGTGTACCGTTACTTGCGGTTTTCTCGTGAAGTTACTAAAATAAATAAATAAATAGAAAATTAAAAAAGTTTTGTAGACGAAGTTTAGAAACATCACACTTCACAATTAACACAGCAGTAAAGAGAGCTTGCGTTGGCGCTCAGACGTAGAGAAATTAATCATCATTCGTACGTGGTATTCGCAACAGTCTTTCATTTTACTCTTTGTTAATACTGTCGGTGAGCTCATGGTGCGTGTCGCTTTGTATAAATATTTATATTCTCGGAAGAATTTTATTTAGTTGTTTGGATTTTCATTCTGTATTGACAACGTGCAAACAAAGGTAAACACATAGGCAAGCGAATGAAACTATTGGATTTAGGATCATGTTTCATTTATACCCTCGGAGTGAGGAGGAATGGGTGGTTCAGTGATTAAACTCACAACACCAGCTACAGAACTGAACTACTTGTAACAGTATTTTGTTTATTGTATTGACTAGCAAGTATCTGTAGTTCGTTCTCAAACCCACTGTAAATAATAATAATAATAATAATAATAATAATAATAATAATAATAATAATAAGTGGTAGTAGTATAATAGCAAAATGACGGATTGTGTAACATTAAAACTTTATGTGTCATCCAACATTTGTATGTTACAGGCTTTCTAGTTCTTGTATATTTCCTACATTTTAACGAAACCTCCTATATTTTTGTGGCATTGCTACTTCCATTTGTGAAAATAACGTAAGGAAATAAGGTGTGAGTGGTTGGAGGGCCTTTTTTACTCCACAGTAGGGTGGTTGAATGGAGACTCTTCTGTGTTTCGTCCTTTCTTGCTTATTGTTGAAAGATAATTACACCAAACAATATACATTTAGCGCAAAATATATTTATGCACCTAGTGCTGTAGTCCTAAAATTTTCAGAGGGTATACGCTGTTTTGTGATCACCTATGATTGTCATAAAGGACATAGAAGTCATTCTTAATGAACAATGTACAACGCATGAATTTATTAATTGAATTTAAATATAAAGGATATATTACTATATATAATCTAAAAGCATTTCATGCTATTTTCTTGATGACATTCCTTACTTAAATCTCACCATTAATGACATACGTAAATGGGTGTAGGTATAGAGAAAGAACCAACTCATTCCGAGAAGGAACCGAGAAAATCGCGCCCGACCTGCCAGAAATAAGAAAATTATGTCCAAATGTAATTCTATAGAATCATTAATACATGATTTTTTTGTGTGAATTAATAGGTTCTGTATTGCTCAAAGTTACGTATTAACATTAGCACGATATTGAAAATATTCATACCTTAGTTTAAAAATATCGAACAAGTTTAGTTCTGTTCAGCAGAGAACAAGTGAAATATCAGAACCATCGACCTTCAAAACGCTAGGATATCGTCTCAGAACAAAAATACGCCATTTTACATCGATCTATCCCCATAGCCTAAAACTAACAATTTTGTGTTTTTGGTCTGGTGATATAGGCACAAAGTACACTCTAATGACTAAGATTAATCATAGGGTAAACGGCGTGTACCACCGGTGTACCCTCAAGTACAGCTCTGCATTCACCTACAAAATGGAACAAAAAATAAACTAGTTTCGTCATATGCATTAAAAAGTACTATGGAGTAGTGATTTTAAAGAGTTGTAAATAATTTATTTAGAGGTATCAATAATTTTTGCACTAACTCCAGATGAAATTATTCACATCTTGGAAACGTATACTTACAAACACTGATTTTCTGACGCTGATCCTTTTCGCACTTTCCTTATGGTCGTTCCTTAGTACCAGTGAGCTACGTGCGAAAACACTAAGAAACTCGTATAAAATTTTGCGACGAGATAATTACCCATTTAGTTATATTTAGAGTAGAATGTATGTTCATATAACAATTGGTGTAATTTCCATGTGATTGTCTCATTTATTTCTACCTATTGGATAATTGAAATGTTCCTTCCAATAGGTAGAAAAATTGTTATGTGAGTTTCTTTATTCCCTGTTCTTTCAAAATGTTCCAAATGCACAAATGTTCCTTCAAAACGTTCCAGGAAATAATTGAAATGTTCCTTTTTCACAGTTTCACAAAACGTCCTATATTTTCTCGTGGTGATATCCTATATATCTTTTACATTAGCATTGGAAAGCCTGATGTTAACAAAATTGAAAATAAGCTTGTTTTGCCCTCTTTAATTCAGAAATCTACAGGTATATACTGCTTGCATGGATGATGCAAACTAATTGTGTTATTCTCTGGTAATGCACTTCGAAGTACACTTTACACACTAAAGCTGAGTAGTAGGAAGAAGTATACAAATATATTCAGTACATATTCAGTAAACTCTCATATAATGTCATTATTCCAATAATTAAACTTAAAATCAAATTGAAAAACACTAATATATATATATATATATATATATATATATATATATATATATATATATATATATATATATATATATATATATATCGGGTGTTCGAAATACGACGCTCACGAATCACATACAACTATTTCAGATGAATACAGCCAAAATACTGTATAATAATATACTCTATAAAATCTTCTTTAGACACACACACACACACACACACACAAAGTAGCGTCACAAATAAATTTTGGGTTCTGTCGTTGATCTGCGAATCTGTCAAATAGTTTATATTGATTGTATCCAGATGGCAGTTAAATTCGGTACACATTGATACTAAGCCCATATATTAGCATCAGTACAAGCTATGCAATGCATATGGATGGAAATAAATATGGTTACTTGTTACAGCAAGCAAACACATATTCGCAAATTGCTAAAAAATAAAAAAGTGACTTTTCTTGAACCATACCGTGTAATATGTAACAGATGGAGTTAGTATAAACTACCTGTATTAGAAAACAAACCACTTGGCGTAACGGCCCATTTGTGAGCCTAAGCCTGCACCAGCGCCATCTACTAGCGACCGACTGAACTACGTCCAGCCTAGCGGCGAGCACGTGGTCAGCGCACTGCGACACCTTGTCCCTAACAGACGCATCAGAGCAAGGATGTTATAAAATAGCTAAAATAGCCACGCGGAATTCAACGCTATAACCACTAGACTACGGTGTTCACAAACTGCCTGTCTTGATGGGTTAAAATAGTGCAATGTTACATCCACCTCGTTACCATGGTGGTCGGCAGTTATTTTTTTTAAATTATGACAAAAGACGAATGCAAAGCAAAAGTAACGATGCGTTAATTTCCGGATTACAATCAATAGAATACGAGAAACACTTGTTTGTATATGTACTCTAAAGTTAATTTGTCCATGTTTGTATATTCAAGAACTTATTCGGCGTGTTTGGTGCTTTAAAATGAAAGCCACATGATTCAGTATCGTATAGTATAATATTTCCGCGTATTTATTTACTTTGTTTTAATAGCGACTGGTTGATATGTCAGTCTTGAAATATAAAACCAACGAAATACGCAGAGAGATGTTGTAAGGTAAAAGATGTAAATCTATTAATGCAGTGTTTCCCAACCGGTGTGCCGCGAATGGGCCGCTGGTGTGCCGCGAGGAAATCGAAACAAATTATTAATTTTATAGGAACCAAATTGCAAGACATAGGGAAAAATGTATATTTGTATTTCACATTACTATGAACCTCTACTATAAATCTACAATTTTAAGTTTCATACTGTGTTACCTTTCTGCACATTTTTGATGTTGAAAAAGGTATTTATCATTGTCATGACCATTATTGCTTCTTTATTGTTGCAGACTATTTCGTAACTTGAAATTTTAACATATCATTCAATAAATTCGACAAAGTAAACATGCATACAAATTGCCTACATTTGTGTTTTAAAAGTATATTTATTTATTTGTTCGTTATATAGTGATCTTCCCTTTTAGTAAAAGGTTAGATACAGTTTTCGAAAGAGAAAGTTGATTTTTAAAAACCCGAGTCGTATATTTCATTGCAATTGTTTTCTATTTTAAAATTAGAATGAAAAGTAAGCATAATGATTTACCACGGGGAAAAATCAGTGATCGAGCTTTCTTCTTTGTAAGAAGGATATCAGTAATCACATAAAAATAAGACGATATTTTATATTATCAATAATAATAGTAATATATATGGGTGTACCGCGAGAATTCAAGTTACACCTGTAGTGTGCCGCAAGTTGAAAAAGGTTGGGAAATGCTGTATTAATGAGTCAAATGATAGTACTTTTCACACTAGAATTATGTGTTAGTAAAGTAGAAGTAAGTATGTCGTTTGGCACATATCGAATTGTGCCAAATATAATAATGCAGTTTCATATTGTTACACATTCTGCTTAAACGGATATACCACTGGCGTCGAAAAATATCACGTACAGGTACAGATTGCTTAAAAAAACTCATTTTTACATTCTTTCGTGTGTGTATGTGTAAATAACTATAGAATAATTGCGAGTCGATTTGAGTGTAGATTCTGAGAGAAATTACTTTGACACTTAGGTTTGTATGGTGGAAGTGGGTTCGTTGGCGACAAAGCGTGCCAGATATAAACTCATAGAATGATGGAAGTGGACTGTGGTTATCTCACCACTCGATAATAATACTAAATGGTTGTCGAGTTGAGAGTATCGAAGTAATTTTTCCTTGAGAACATTGTTTATTTAGGGAAAACTATGTTATGATATATAATAAACCATTTGAAGATATTAAGTAAAGCGTTTGCTATGTATGTGTTTTTAATAGTAACCAATACACATGAAATTGTTATGATGTACTTGAGGGGAGGTCTTTTTTTTAACGTATGGTTTAGGTAATACAAGAAAGTGCCTGTCATATCTAGGATTTGTTAAAGTAGAATTGACCCATGTTTTTATGTGCGCCGTGCACTAAATTCAATGCATTCGTTCTAAAATTATTGGCATCGTGCTAGAAGAAAAACATGTGACAAGCTATTGATTATTATGTGCACTAATGATTGACAGAACTAACCGTAGGTATAAAAAATCGCGAATAATTCAAGATGAATTGATATATATATATATGCAAGATAACTCTTCTTCAAATATGGGGGCCGCGGTGGCTCAGTGGTAGAGCGTTCACCTCTGGTGCTTGGGGTCCCGGGTTCGATCCCAGCCCCTGCCAAGTGAACTTTGTGGTGGGCAAACACCGTGTGCGTGGGTTTTCTCGGGGTTCTCCCGTTTCCTCCCACTTTCTTCATTCCACCATTTCATTAATCACTCATCATCACCGTCTCCTTTAGCCTAACCGGCATAATCGTGGGACGTAAAACTGAATTTCTTCTTCAAATATATCTAATATGTCTCTGCAGTTCCTTGTAGATTACCACTGCACAGTTAAATATCATTCATTAGTAAATTAATTGGAAAGATTAATGCAAATAATGAAATAAGAAGCATCGAACGCCTTAAAATATTCGCCCTGTTTCAGTTTCGAATCTTTTTTCCATCTCACTTCTCGATTCATTCATCTATGTGTTGATAAGTCTCCTCGCTGTGAGTATTAGCAGTTTTAACATAGAAAGGAGATTATACCTCTAAATAACTTATTCCAAGACCGAAGTGATTAATCTACGTTTTCGTTTTCTTCTTTTTTTAAAAAAATTCCGACTAGGTACGAACCACAATATTCATGAAAGATATTGAGTAAACTTTGGAAGGGGATTTCTGACCAAAAAAGGAACAATAGGTGATGATGTGGAGTAAAACAACAAAGAGTTTGTTCAACAGTTGGTTTTGGAAGATGTCCTAGGTGACAATTCAAGAACTTCGAAACAAATGAACGTACTAACAGCAGTTAAACTCGAAAGGAATACATATTTTTACTTTGTTTAACGTCCCACAGTAATGTCTGTTAGGGTAAGGTGGACTGATAATTAATGATTGTTAAATTAAATTCATGTGCTCTCCCACCAGGAAACGAAACTGAGACCACATGCACGAAAGGTATACGCGCTAGCTACTAGACCAGAGAAAGGCTTTCATATTATCTGAAAAAATCAATTTCATACGGAAATGTTTGATGAATGTCAGCTCAGAAGTGATTTATGAATATTAGTGTTTCTTTTCAAAGAAGCAAAGGAATGGTCTCCCAACACGTTTTGTGAATCGCTTACATAATGTCTGTGTATGGGATATTTGGAACGAATTGATTTAGTTCAGTTTACTTTTTGTAATTAACCACCATACATATAAAATGGTAGAAAAATATCCTTCTAATTATTTTTTTAAAGAATTCTTTTATTGGAACTGTATTGTTTTTCCAGTTGTTGTTGAGAATTATATGTCTTAGAAGTTTTTCACTGTCTTCAGAATCATTGTTTACATTCTGGACTATAAACAGATTTTTTTTTTCACAGTGTGTCCTGAGAGTGGATGACCTGACGCCTTTATGCTTAAATAGGAATCGATCTTGTGATAAATTTTGTCTTCGCCATCATTCGAAAGAGATCATTGCTGAACTAAGCTCTCCGATGAAGATGATGGCGATTGCACATGCCAGTACTGGGGAAATAGAAACCACACCTCGCTTCAAAGTTATGACGGTAATCCTAAAGACCACATGAGGCAAAATTTATCACAACGCGATGTTGGGTTACAATCACGATCTCCCAATTGGTGGGCGGGCCTTTGGTCAGCGCTTCAAACCTGCTCTTTGTGTGTAGGTGTAGGAATTATACCAAGTTGTTGGTAGGCCAGATGAAAACTCTCTGGTTTTTGTTGACCTTTTATCCTTTTTTCCTTTTAAATGTGAACTTTGAATTAAGGAAACTTAGACGAAGTTTTATCAGATTTAAAATCAATATGATCAGATAAGGATAACTATTCAGTTTTAGCTCGTAGATGGCGGTGCCTGAAATAAAATCCTAATAGCAGATTGAGTTCCTCATGCAAAGATCAGTAAGCTTTGTCAGATGATAGACATATACACTCTTTTTATTATATATATATCTGAAAGGTTGTATATATTAAAAAAGTGACACACAGTGTGCAAGTGCGTGTGCAAAAGTAATGTATCCCCTCGCCCTAAACATAATGTAATATATTCTCGCAGGTCGACGCTTTGTGAGAGACTAGGCTTTATTCACGAATGTAGCCATTCCAATACAAGAGGCTGATTTTCAAGCGCAGTACTTTTCTTTCATTTACTTAGATAAAAAATATATCCTCGCTGATTGATATCATAATGCAAATATGAAACAGACTGCATCCTCAGAGCTAGTTAATCTGCAAATAAAACTTAAATTGCTGTTCTATGAACACGATAGGAAGTTAATACAATTCTACTTACTTGCTTAACATTTAAGTATAAATGAGTGTAGTTAGTGAAATGAACAGTCGTGTTAAAAAGAATGAACAGCAACCTCTCTTTTTTCTTTTTAATTATTATTATTATTATTATTCACTTCTTTAAATATGGTACTTCGTTTCTGTTTGTAGTCTTGCAAGAAAGACTTCGAAGAATGAACTACATAAACCTATGTTTGCTACAGCTCTATCAAGTCTGGTTTTTCCGTACCAAGCAGTAAGGTTTTGATGAAAAATAAAATTAAGCAGTCAAAATAAAATGAGTTTTGCCTACACTTGCATCAGCACTGTCTTCTCTATACCCGTAAAGGGCAATTTTTGAACATTTCAGGATCTTGGAGTATATTTGTGGACATTGCGTGGACACGGAGAATAAATATAATATACGAAGTCACTAAAGCAGTCTCCGTCACATCATGCGTAGCTGATAAGTTCACGAGTTAACATGTTTATCGTGAAGTTTTCCATTCATCAGCCTTTCTATTCTCTTTTGTTTACTAAATGTATGCATGGAATTCTTTTGTGTATGCTTATTCTTTGGTAATTAATAAGAAAAGCTCTTCAGTGATTGAAAATCGTAAAAGTCGTACTTCGTGATTATTATTATTATTATTATTATTATTATTATTATTATTATTATTATTATTATTATTATTATTATTATTATTATTATTATTATTATTATTATCACAGAGTTACAGAAGCATTCACTGAAATTAAAGGGTACTTAAAGTTAAAAAAAAAATTCTCATTTGTGTATTCTATTGAATATTGAAGTGCAAATACATTCTATAATTCTGGTTTGTAAATTATGAAAACATTATTGGTAAATGAATTTACAGACCAGACATCCAAACTCGCAAGAACGAACAAATTCCATTTACAATCGCATTGGAGAGAACCCGTAGACCATTTTTGAAATTTACCTAGTAGAAATTCTGTTGTTTGGAGGAATTATATGCTGTTAACCATATATAGAATTTGCATTGAAATAATCTCTGAAAGATGTGTGACTCTATCAACCTGATTCCTTCAAAATGTAGGTCAGGTATGCACATGTGTTTATTACCTAGGTATACCTATACTGAGTTGAGTTTCAGTGTTTTGCGTTCTTTTGCAATGCAAAGGTTATGAGGATGAGAAGGGATGAGGACTCTTAACGTGAGTTTCAAACGACAACCGGGGTTGAAATGGTGGCTGCACAGTACATTATACAAGATCAGCCCTCACAGTGATGGCCGATCGTTCACTATCACACCATCTCGCTTTTATAGGATTCAGCTCTGTTTCTTATTATAGGATTCACCGGCTCGAGCATTATAGCCTTAATGATAATCGAACTACAGTCTGTTTTGGATTAAAACTCCTTCACCCGGGATGTTCCTTTTTTGGGGTGGAGATGGGGACTGTTTTGAAGAAAAATAATAATATTTAATTTTCTATGACTTAACATGTAGTCATATTGTTATAAAATATGATTTTTTTTTCTGTTCTCTGCTTGAGTCACCTGTGGTAAAGAACGTAAGTAAAAGTATTACGTAAACAGACGTATATGCATTTGTTACATGCATCACTTTTTTTAAAAAAAAACTAAAACGATTGAAGTCAGAAGTGTTGAATGCACCATATTATTAGATAAAAGTAAATTGATATTGAAGTCTTAATATGCCCCTGATAATCTTAAGACCAGAATTTGAAAGCACAATAACTTGTTGCTGTGCGTAAATTGGTACATGTAGTAGTATTTAGAGAGCAGTAGTTTATATTTTAATACAAATAGCAAACATAAGGAAGACCTTGCAAGCAGAGAACGTATTGTTTTTAGCTTATATGATAATAGCTGGAAATTTGCAGCCTGTAAGCTAAGAATATATGACTGTAAACACAGCCGTACAGAAAACGTGGGAAACTGTTTGCTTCTTGTGATGTATTATACGTAAAATTTAAAACCTATAAATTATAAGAAGGACTTGACGTGTTCTATACTGTATCCAGTAACGGAAGCAGAGTTTTAGTAAAGAGGGTGCAAGTTGCTGACGGATTAGATAGAGTGAAACAAAAATAAAAACTTGTACGTAATGATTACGTTTATTTACGTATCAATAAACATACGTGTAAACTATGGATGTAGTCAAGGAAATATCTAAGTGTGTAAGAGTACGTGTTTTACAATGTGAACTATTTAAATACAAGATCTTCATAACGACATTCTTCTGTTGGATGGAACCACGACTTTAACTTATTCAATGACATCTTCAAAATGTATGTTCGTAGAAATGGACTTCTCAGCAGAAAGCAAGAAGTTCCATAGTAAAAGAAGACGTTGAGAAGATGAAGGTAAAACAGAGGGCAGTGAAATGAGAGGGGAAAAGAAATCCAACTAATAGAAAAACATGAAAGAATATTTACGAAGGATAAATTGCTTTCACATATAAAACAAGAAGAATAAAGATAAAGAGTGTAATGGAGTCTATGAAAAAAGAAAAACAATAGGAAATGTAGTTTCAGATTGATAATTAGTTTGTGCTTCTAATTGTAATGGTGGGGGAGCGAGTGATGGATTGTGCGAAATGTCAAGACAGGTTTACTGATTGCACCAGTGCAAACTTCAAGACGTTGGGTTGAGAGAGGCGTGTCGTAAAGGTCTTTTTTTCTGATGGGTGTATGTTGTATATTGAGTGTTTTGCAAGCATCTCATTGGTGTTCAATCACCTGCACCATTGTACTATTGTAGTTTACGACTGTTAGTGTTTTAATACACAAATTGGTTATAATGTACTGTCCAAACGTGTAATACTTTCACCTGCATGAAAATGTATTTTGCGTTGTAATGAAATTTTATGAAGTTGCTGTTGTAACTACTTAGGCTTATATATATAGATATACAGTATATATATATATTTAGAAATGAAAACTCAGTACGATACAAGGGAGGCATGGTACGTAGAGCCCTCACTACTGGTGTGCGGGCCCGTGTTTCGATCCCAGGTCACGTGAGTTTGTGGTGGACAACATAGTGTGCTGGGCATTCTCGGGGTTCTCTCGTTCCTTCTACATTTTCATTCCATCAATTCTTTCATAATCATGCAAATTCACTAATCATCCGTCTGTAGCCTACAGAGCATGAGAATGGGACGTAAAACTAGAGATTTCAGTATGAAATAAACAATCGAAAGATTGCGTCGGGTACATCAAAAGTTATTTGTCTGGGCATCGTATTATATGTTTATTTTTATCGTTTTCTATTGACACAATATACAATAAACTAACATTAAACAATGTACAATTACAGCCAATGAAGGGTTATGGCGGGAAAGATGGCTGAGTTATGGCTTTCTGTATGGTGTTCATTATCTGTTAATTCAGGCAACTCTCTTATTCCCTCACAGTTGTGAGTCGGTTCAATAAGAAAAATGCCATGCTCCTCAAATCAAGTTTTGAGTCCTCAAATCGTCCCTTTCCAGGTCAACTTTGAACAACGGTAAGTACAGTTTTGACGACACATTGACGTCAAATTGGGATGGTTAAGATGATCTAAAGCAGGCATGTCAAACTCAGTATCTTAACTGGGCCAAGTAGTCATCAATGTATAATAGCGCGGGCCACAAGAAAAAAGTCGTGTTCATACTTAATGTATTTAAAAAGTACATCTTACCTAATACAGTAGCTTACTTGTTTAAATATAGGAGGAACATAAAGAGTCCGGGTAGTAGATGGAATTCCTACGGCTAATTGAAATATGGCACCAATATCACTACTCTCATCACATGCAATGGAATATGTAATAAAGCTTGAGCCTTTCATTTTCATTTGATGACTCAGATCGGACAACAATTCAGCTACTCTTTCAGGGACTGTGGGACAGTGATATGATTTTTACACATTCAGAACTATTTCAGGGGCTTTGGCTAAACAGTCTTATATCGTGAAAGATTTTGAGTATATGACTCATATACGACAATGGATCGGAACTTCGCGCGCTGCAATTAATTCAGTGTTGCTGCTTCAATCCTGGTTTCAGTTTCTTCAACTTGGCGTTCCTCATTAATCATCAATCACTGATCGTATTTACCTTTATGTTGCTGCTAATGACGGTTCACGTTATATAACTTAGGTACACTGATGATAGATTTGCACACTAACCGTGCAATTTTAACTTTCACTTCAACCCCAAAATACTGCAGTTTACATTCTTGGAACCTGCGATGTTCATCAACGATTTTTTGTTCACTACTACTTAGTTTTGTCAGAAATAATGCACAAATAAAAATTGTTCAAAAACTGTGAGCCTGTTTACTTTACAAATGGAGTCTAGTAACTGTACTTACTACAATGCAATGAACTGAACTGTCTAAATAGCGCTCGATATAAGTTTTCGTGGAATGTTCGAGCAGAATATGGAAATTTGTACAGAAGTTTCTGCATCTAGCCGCGAGATGGCAGGACTGTGCTGATGTTGTTTGAAGAGTCCCAACTTCGGTTGAACATAAAAGAAATCATTACAATTTTGTAAATAGTATATATATATATAAAGAAGCGGATTAAGGGCGGAGCCAATGGAGCCCAGGCTCAGAGCCCCCCCAAAATCCCTCTCTTTAATATTAAAATATAGCAATCAACTTATCATATTATAGGCTTCAGACCAATTGCTAATTTTTTTCCTGCTCGCTATGCTTCTTCCACCAGCGTCTTCACGATACTTATTTAGTGAGAGAGTGAGTTATGTTGGACCTCTATTACAAACCAAATTATTAGCTTGTGGTGACAATTCCTTTGAAATATCTCTGTCATTACTTAGAGCAAATCTAGGAGATTTTCCAAATCTCCTTAACAATAAAACGTTCCTATTCAAATCAGTTTGGGCTCTCTGAGATAGTAAAAAGTCATTTCGTAACATGCCTTGGGAAAATTTACTTAACACGCAAGAAGCATGATAAAATGTTCTCTCATTAATCTTGAAACATACAATTGCTATCTTGTTTATCAAAAGAGAATTCTGAGTAATTCCTTTTATTCGTGTGTCGATATTCATATCTTAGCCTTAGGTGAAACTAAATCCTCTCTTAATTATTGATATCGGCGAAGCAGAATCTAATACAGCATCAGCATTCTTATCTTCAATCAATAATGGCATTAAGATGATATTATTTCGTGTAGTAATGGAGGATTTTACAACATGACCCTTATTTCCTAACACAGTGTTATCTGTAAATGTACTTCCCACGAGGCAGAAAAGAAAATTTACGCGCTGGAATTATTCGTAACATAGGGGCCCCTTGAAGTAGTCGGCTCCAGGTCCCCAAAAGCTTTAATCCGTCCCTTTCCCAGTATAAACCGAGGACCTCAGAAAAATGTCTCAAGGGCCTCATGCGGCCCGTGATCTGAAACATATGTGATCTAAAACAAAGATTAACGTAGTATCGTACGTTGGGGACCACAGTGGCTCAGTGGTACAGCGTTCACCTCTGGTGCGTGGGTCCCTGGTCCGATTCCAACTCGAGCAAAGTGGGCTTTGTAGTGGACAAATACCGTGTGCGTGATTTTTCTCGGGGTTCTCCCGTTCCCTCCCATATTTTTCATTCCACCATTTCATTCATTTCTCATCGTCACCATCTCCTTTAACCCACACGACATTACCATAAGACATAAAATTCAGATTTAGTTTCATTTTTAAAGTATCGTACCTTGTTTGCTGAGTTTACTAGGTTTCGGCGTGACTAGCGAAGTGCAAGTCTCCATCTAGCGATTGTTTTATTCAAGAAAATAACTGCCAAGGGGAACATGGACAATAAACTATTAAATAGCAAAGTCATTGACAGAAGGCAGTTCACAACGAAGCAGAGCATGAAAGTATTGTCTATGCTAACTGTTAGTAT
This sequence comes from Thermobia domestica, assembly GCF_964235325.1. Taxonomy (NCBI): domain Eukaryota; kingdom Metazoa; phylum Arthropoda; class Insecta; order Zygentoma; family Lepismatidae; genus Thermobia; species Thermobia domestica. The sequence goes on along the minus strand of NC_137459.1, from coordinate 274,847,706 downwards.
AATCATAATCATAATAATAATAATATTAATAATAATAATAAACTTTACAATAATCCATCGGAAGTCTTCAACTCTGTAAAAATTTGTTTTAAATTTATTGATTTAGTCTAAACTTATAAGAACCTCCGATTTCAGTTGTAATCATATTGTTGTAACCAATAATCGTTGAAATAAACCCGGTGGCCAGTTTTTTTCCCAGTATTTCGAAAACGTTATGACAAGATGAAAATTAAGAACTTGAATAGAGAGATCGGTTGAAAACTAGGATTCGAGATACCACGGATACAAAAGTTGTGTAATTGTAGCTTCATTCCACAGGTAGTTACTTATACATGTCAATATTCTTCCAATAATATTATAGGCACTTCAACTTCAAACAGTTTTGAAGAGCCGGAACCTCCACAGCCAATGATACATTACTGTGCGCAAAGTCAGGAAATTGCGTACCTAAAGTGTCTCATAAGACACGTAGTGCAATAAATACCCGTAGGAAAAGTAAATTTGTTAAAAGCCATGTTTTGGTTGATTTCCGTAAGTGTGTATAGTACAGAGGATTCATTTGATTGATTAATTCCATGGGCGCCCGCAGAAAGTTTTTCAGGGGAGGGCAAAGGTTTGTATCAAGTTCCACAGTACTCTCATATTTGCAGGGGTTATATTTAGTGGATGCCTTGTACGAAACTAAACCCCAACCATTCCTGTAATCTTTACTACAAACATAATATCAGTCTATATAATATTAGTTTGAGCTCTGTTAGTAGTGTATTGTATGGGATCTCACAGGTGCCTATTAGGTGAACGTGCATGGTCTCCAAAGAACAGTAAAGTCAGGAAATCAAGGAACGAAATATATTTCACATAATCAGATAACAATGCAAACACATTCATATGAGAATGCATCCATCTTACAATATTCTTACATATGCCTTTAGAGCATAACTAGTCAAACTCAACATTAAAATCCAGACATTTTATTTGTTTATACAATGACAATAAACGAAACCAAGTTGAAAGAAAATAACCTTAGCTACTGCCGGTTGACGCACCCTGCGTGCAAGTTAATATACGAAACGCGAAGAAGTCTGTTAACTGATTTTGGTGTATTTAAAAAGTCTCTAAATGTGTTCAAGAAAGCTAATTCGACGAATATATTAATGCCGTTCTTCATTCACAGATACTGTTTGTCAGACATGTGAAAAATCACATTTAGGTTCCAAAATTCAGAGGGGGGAAAATGCCCTCCCTTGCAGGCGCCCATGTTTAGTTCGTTTACAGATTCCACTTATATCAATTTTCGTATATTATTCCTGGTTTCTTCCAACTCTATCTTGACAGCTATAGAGTATACTTTACATAGTGCATTATCGATTGACACACATCAATGCACCAAGATTCACGTGCTGTACTTGCTATTTATAAAAAGTAATCGGCTTGTACTGTTAATTTTCCAAGAATGAATAGAGCAAACAAAAGTATCAGTAAAATTGGGAATTTAATGGTCCTGTTCCATCTTTCAAACAGTAGAAATGTGGTTGTATTGTATTGGTTCCGTATAGTTCTGTTTCTTTCTTTGGTTCGATTGTAGGTTCATTTTGTTTTAAATGTTAGCTAGTTATAGTAGCATTCGATAATGCATATGCAGACAAACAAATCTCACACACAAATGTTTCGAGTTTGTGTGTGTGTGTGTGTGTGTGTGTGTGTGTGTGTGTGTGTGTGTGTGTGTAGAATACGTAATTAGTGACATAATTTCCTTAAATTCATGTCAAAGAATTGTGAAATTCCTGATGGACATTCAAATGCACTTGTTATTTATTGGAACTATCTTTCTGTAGTGTTGGGAATAAAATGTTATATTATGTTATTGTTATTCAGGTGACTTTTAAATGGATACATGTTTTTTGTTTGTTTGTTTGTTTGTTTGTTTGTTTGTTTGTTCCGTAGATATGTGGTTCTTATTTGGATTCTTTTTTATTTAAGAAAACCATTCGTTGGAGTATACGCACAAATTACATTAGATTAATAGACTTAAGACATTGGCATTCCGTAATGACATTTTCAGTTAAATTAATTCAGAGATGTATATGCGTGTCCCAAAGTTAGGGAAGAAAACTCAAGAATTTGTTTGCGCACAAGATGTTCAGTAGGTTCGTACAGTACTAGACAATAATGACGAGACGTACATATTCTTCTGTACTTCTATGGCAAAGTTTGTTAATGTTAGCTTGATGGTATGAGTTTTATTCTAATTGTTCTCTGGAAAAGTATTATTAATTGTAATCTGCTATAGTGCATTGTGTTCCATCTCTTAATGGAAGTCAACAGAGCAAATTTTGTGTAATGGGAAAGTTGAGAGCTTTATTCTCTTCTCCCTCTCTTGTGATCGCAATCTAACTGGGATGAAGGCTACAAAGACCAAGTTCTGTAAACAATGGAAATTCCACAAGACTACCCGAGCAAACCGGAATTTCAGGTGGAGGAAACTATGAGAGAAGGGCTAGTTCGAAATCAGGGCCAGAAAATAACGTAAGGAAAACTTAATGTTCGTGTGGTATTAAAACGATTTCTGTACTTTTCTCAGAGTTCCTTTCGGTGGTGCCCTCGATGCTTCTTTTGAAAAATTCTCTTCTATCTCTTTTTCCGATTCACTAAGCTTAACGGCGGTTAAAAGTTGAAAACGTCCGACTGTGTCCAGTGGGATGCGAACAAACAGGGCTGCCACAAGAAAAGCAGGAACTGAAGGTTTCATCTCTAGGGACCGAGCTGGATGCGCGGGGTGGGTGGTGGTTTGTTGGCTTCTTTGCCAAGTAGCGTTACTGCTGAAGAGAATGATAGCGTAATACTGGTGTTTCCCTTTTAGATGAAACAAATAATGAAAATCTACAAATATTTGGGAGCACTGGTTATGAGAACAAATAACAAACTCGTGAACTATGTTCTTGGAGTGATAACTTCAACACATAAAGCTGATTATGATGTAAAGTGCATAATTGAAATCTTAGTGTCGAGTATTTGAAGAATTTAAGGTAATTATGTGATCCGGGATCATACTGAAAACAAAGCGGTAAATTTCAGCAAACAACAATGTCCAGTTTATACAGGAACATCACATTTTAATGAAGTTTGTGCCCAAGGGCTGAGGGCCAAAAGAACGCAGAGGCCTGAAGGTTCAATAATTCAAAATAAGACAATAATGTCCTCCCCCAAACACATACAAATATGATTATTTGACAACAGTAATAAACAGGAAATGTATTAGATCAGTAAACTTAGAAATAATACTGGCACCTAAAGCTTCCGAATGTGTTTGAATGTATGACTGAAAGTATCGTACATTGTATTTGTAAAATATAAGCCGTCTGTAATTGCATACACATCTTCGTTATATGTAGTTAGTATAACGTCACTATCCAATTCCACATCCGTCAATGTATTGAAAAGTATGAAGATATGCCCAAATGACAACTATAGACACAATAAACTATTTAAACGGGGCGATGGTGAAAACAGGGGAACAGAATGTGTATATTGTGGTAGCTGTGAGCATAAAATTAGAAGCCGAAAGTGAATAATTTACATGTTTCGTACAGGTATGATCAAAGCAGATCTAACATTAAGATAAAATGAGATATTTTAACTTGTACGTTCTACGGTTATGCCGGCTAGGCTAATGGAGACGATGATGATGAGAAATGAATGAAATGGTTGCATGAAACTAGTAGGAGGAAACGGGAGAACCCCAAGAAAACTCGCCCACACAGTATTTGTCCACCACAAAGCTCACTTGGCGCGAACTGGGATCGAACCAAGGACCCCCATGCACCAGTGGTGAGCACTTTACCACCGAGCCACCGCGACCCACAGATTAAAATTTCATTATATCTATATGTCATGATTCATGAATAGATAATATTTCTAGTAGATTAAAATTTCATCATAAAACGACAAAAAACAGTGGAATTTGACAATATATTTAAACTTCTCACTGAACATAGTGTGCAGGGAAGGAACAGACATCTGCAGCATGGATGGCTCAGTTAATTCCTTTAGGGATATCAAAATATGATTAAAGATGTTGAAAACCAAAGACTCTGAGTAATTTCAAAAGTTGATATTGATTCTTTGGTTGTGTCATGGCCGACAATGGAGGATGATGTTTCCTTTCAAGGACAATAGACAGTTTCCTTGTTGCGCCTGAACTTTCGATTTGCTGTACAATATACATAGTTTAGGTTAAAATCGTGCTTAATTAACAGTTCTAATTGTTTACATTGACTTTCAGCTAACATGCGGTTACACAGACATTAATACTCAATTCTAAATAGGGTTAGAGCCTATTACTGGTAATATGTTTTATGTCGGTTGGCGGTAACAGTTGTTAAAATATTGCACTGTTCTAAAGATAAACGGTAACAACTGTTTGTAGTTGTTATACTGTGTTCATCTTGCTTAGTTATTAAATTATATAGTAATGTGCTTGACATGGAATAAATACTTACGGATTTTACAAAAGTAACCACAACCTTATTTAATTTAATACGACTCTTGGGATGCTTGGAAAGCCTCAAAGAAAATGTATGATATATTACTCCAAACTTGAGCATTTTTCAAAACTAAAGTTATCGTGAAAAATATTTTTGAAAGTAGTGTGGAGGGAGGTTGAATTCTGACTTTCATTCCTATGAGATTTTACCTCGAAGCTGTTAGGATGTTTCCAAAGCCATAAAGAAAATATACATTAAGTTTCGTCGAAAAAAAAAATGGTTTATTTTAGAAAATTGTCTTCCATGTACACTTGCAAACTTCCAGCATGAGATGAATGTTATTCCCTTTACCCTCTTATACTTGTTAGATTGCAGTTCCAACAATACAGATATTTCAGCAAATAGAAGGAATGCGCGTACCAAATATCATCAAAATCGGACGAGTTTTACGAGAGTTATGGTGGAACAAACGGACGGACACACACACAGGAATGCTAATCGAGTCGAATAATAGAGGCTTCGCTAGCCCTCGCTTCAATAATGATTTAATTTTAATTTAATTTTCATCAGCGAGGCTATATGAGACGTGGACCAACAGCTTAACGTGGGATCCGAACCACATGAACTCCCACCGGGAATCGAACCCGAACCCGGATCATAGTAATGGAAAGCGTATACAGTAGTTATAAAATACTATGAAATAAAAATAGCGTGATATAATATCGACTGGTCTAAAACTCTCTCCCATGCTAAGAGAAACTTTGTCCCATGCCAAGAGGGAAAGAGAAGATGAAAACATAATATGACCTTTAGCCACTGGGGCCTTCTTTCGGCAGTAGGGCTCGATAGAGACATGACGGCACCGCACGGCATATCACTAACTATCAGATAACTGGCAAGATAAATAACTAACAGAAAATTAATACCCGTTTTGCATAGAATAGTGGCAAACATATTACTAATACCCAGGTTATCTGTGTTCGAATCCCACAACTTCCGTTTCTTTTATGTTGCAACATGTATAAATATGAATGGAAACTATATATAAAAAAAAAAGTGTGTAGAAACAGAAATAAGCACTTCGACGTATCATATAAATCCCTGAACGTATTGAGACTCGAACTGTATCCACTTACATCGGGAGCAGTCTCCTAGCCATTTGCCATCCCAGGAACCCCCATATCATGAATTTGTATGTAACTTGCTTGTGAGTTTGTCAGAAAGTATGTAACCGTATGTATAATCTTGTTGAGAAAGAAAAAGTTACCCATCTCTCTTTGATATGTCTTACACTCCTTCCTACAGCAGGAGCTAAATCAAATGTGGGATTTCTTACATACAGTTGGCAGCATATGGTCATCTAAGACAAGGTGGGTGGTCAAGATTTTTGAACAAAACTGTACAATTTATAGCGCAAATGAAACACATTCAGGCATTTACATGGTATATTACCTACTTATTTCTGTTTCCGCACACTATTTTTACTTTCTTCACATTTATCGTGAAATAACATTTTACACCGAAAAAAGCAAGTGAAAGTTATGGGTTTGAATACGGATCATCTAGTTGCCAATCACACACCTTACTCCTACTCCACCCCAAACAGTGGCCCCGCATAGCGCAGTCGCTAGCACCCTCTTTTCTGATGCGAGAGGTTCCGAATCCATTTTCCATCTGCCTTTTCAGGCCAGTCATTCTGAGTGAAGTTTCTCTGAATTTTCCTCATTCGCACCAGGCAAATGCCAGGATGGTACCTAACACACCACTTCCTTCCTTCTCTATTCTGTTCTTCCGTCCCCAGTTCTCCGAATAGTGTGCTTGCCGACGGACGGCATCCCTCATACGAGACGGGCTTCACGCATAGATGTCGGTATTGGCCAGAAATATGTATAAATAAAATCCACGCAAAACACTGAAGTTACTTTCCTGTTAGACACTTACCTTGCCATGTGCCATGCAGTTCTGTCAAATCTTTACCAGACCCTTTCACCCAAAAAAGCTCCCACAGTACGATGAGCATGGACGCGAGTTTTAGACCACCCGATATATATATATATATATGAGATGCCCAAATTTTTCCGGAAAATTTATTTTCCAGAATCGGAAATTTGACTTTGCGGAATTCGGAAAAATTCCGAATTTTTCCGAAATCCGGAATTGGCCTTCCCTTATATATATATATATTTCAGAAACAGTGTTGCTTTCAGAGCTTTCTGTACACCCTCTTAAAGATTAGCAGTAACAAATCTAATTGGCTCATGCATTTTGTAGTTAAACTATTATACCAACAGATCATTTTCTCTCGCGCGTGTTCAATTCTACAAAGTTAGAAGAAAATTTTGTGTTACTAAGAAAAATTCATTGAGCAACCCGCTTCAGTATTATTAGCTGAGTACGTGTATTATTATTATTATTATTATTATTATTATTATTATTATTATTATTATTATTATTATTATTATTATTATTATTATTATTATTATTATTATTCACTCTGAACAGAACTCACCTTCATGTAATTCGGTTATGATATACGATTCTAGAGTGTATCCGCTACAAGAATAATGAGTCATTCATACTTCTGTTTTATGTATGACAAACGATATCTTTCTACTTTTTTCTTCAAATCATGACGTGCGAAATATTTTTTGGCAACTTCCAAGACGCTCTCAACCTTTGATGAAAGGCCAAGTCGTATTTTTCATGCTCCCTAGAGCAAGGACCAAGCAGCTCATTCTCACAAAATGTTATACTGGCATTCAAAACACATACACACACTATGCAAGGTAGAAAAGTTAGAAAATACTCCGTTGATCTATATTACCTTCCAGAGCACTTTTAAAAGAAGTGAGTTGTTTGGGGTATGCTTCAGCTGGTTTCAGGATTTTTTTTTCATTCTAAAAGCGATGGATATGAAAATCGTAGGTTATAACTAGCCAACAAAATTTAGAAATATTCAGATGGAGGTAAAATAAGAAACTTCAAATCACAATATTATAATAATTGGTTTGTTCTTAATGATGTTACTGAAAAAAAAAAAAAAAACTTGAACACAAAGGCTACTTTTTAGTTCAGCGTAAGGACAACAGATTTCTGTCAGTTGTGCTGTGCGTTTTACAAATTCCTAGATTCGTCTGTTTTATCCTTTCTGTGAGATAAGGCAGTGATTCCCAACCTTTTTTTGACTGACGACACACTTTACTAAACTTCCGTGACATCGTGACACACCTGTTTATTCTTTTAACTAATACTAATGTAAAATACAATCGTGTAAGTCTATAAATTATTATAAAGTACACGAGAAAAAAAAATCGTATGTGGCATACGTAAAAATATATGTTACATATGTAAATCCTGTAGTTTTTGGACTTAACGTACAGTAAACGTATAGCTGAAAACGTTATAATACTTTCCGTGTAAGTGTTCCATCGATACGTACTTTCCATATGAAACAATATACGCGGTCAGGATCTTACACGCGAATGGACGTATATAACATATAGCTGAAGAATGTGACATACATATATGTATGTAATATACGGAAAACTGTTAGATGTCATACATCCTGCAACGGCATGATGTAACATGTGCGTATGTAACAGGGGCAGTGCGTATGTAACATATGGATAACGTATGCTCTGCACTGATTTCTGTAGTAAGCAAGAGGATTCCGTATATTTGTACAGTATACCGCTGTGCGGATAACGGACTTTTCTCTGTGAGTGACTTATGTAGTACTAAATGCTGTCACTGCTGCTGGAGGCGTTGACTGGTACACTTTGTTTCAAAATTGATTTTAACAACTTAATATTTATTAAATGGTTCATTATTTTTAAATTCGAAAATTTCGCTACACGTACTATGAGACTGCATAACACACCGTTTGGGAACCACTGACATATGGAATGGAAAAAAAGTTTGTGCATTGATTTTGTCAATACATAGGGTATATTGTAGTTTTAAAAGCAGGAAGGGATTGAGGTGAGATGTTTGATATGCGTGATTGGTGGTATAGATTTACTAATGGGGATTATTTGCATCATGGTGGTTGTCTTAAAATTTGTTACTTGTATTGAGCTTGGGTTAAGAGGGGATTTGATTTTTTTTTCTGGTTTTGTTTTAGGAAATCGAAGGCAAGGTTATTTTTAACCTACTGTTGTTTTTGTTAGAAGATACGAAACATTAGGTTTGGAGTTGGGGAAAGTGATAACGAAATAGAAAATAAAAGTATCAGTAGATCCTACGTTACAAGTATTCTACCGTGGCATATTCTTATAAAAGATCCATACGAGAATAACACGCACAAAAATATATAATGGAAAAAGAATGGTAGAGGCTACACGCGCACAATGTGCTATAAATCAAACTTACCTAGATCTAAGATGATTCACACTAGAGGAAAAAGAAACGTACTCGTGTGAGAAGTTAAAAACAAAAGCGGAAAACATTATTGCAATGATGAGTTCTTCGAATTTTCTGTTAGTATTAATGAGTATCTAAGGCGGTAGAAAAAAATATACATGCAGGTGAAATATTTTTTGTATTATGTGTGATATATTACTTTATATTATCACCCAGAAATGATATGTCTTGTGTTAATGTATTTCAAGACGGAGACAAACGTTGAAATATCATTCTCCACAGTTATAATCGGCATTTTCATAAGTAACGAAAAAGGATTTTTTTTTTTAAGAAAGGGAATATTTAATGTATCCCTGTTAAAATGAAACTCACTACGGTATTCAAATTATGTTGTGCATGTTTTTATCAACCTTAAAAGCTACGTTGCATTTAAACGGCTGATCTTCACCTCTAGCTTAGAATGAATTCAAATTCATAGCTGTCTGCTGAGTAATGGTGAGTGTTTCATATTTACTTTCGATAAAAGAGGGTTTATTTAATTTTTACTTTAGATGGCGAATCTAATTGCCGACGTAAGGGCATAATAACTGAGCGCTGGACGTAACTGTCAACTAATTTAAGACCCGTGGATCAACGTATTCCGGAATTGCTCGGCATTACTGAATCCATACTTATTTAGTTTCATTTCGACTATCTTTATACTCTTTCTCACATAGGATTTACCTGTGCACCTATCTAATTTTGGCAATAAATTAGGTATCGGTTTTAAAAGTTGTCTTGATTATAAAAATTGCTCCCATATTTTAAATTCAAAGTTTCTGAAGAGCCGAATGGTAGGACCCGTGCGTTCTCTGTTCATGGTTAGAGCTCACAGCCTGGTGGTATCACGAATTCTACATTAGGCTGTAGGTTTACTTCTCATATAACAACAGTTCTGAATAATAATAATAATAATAATAATAATAATAATAATAATAATAATAATAATAATAATAATAATAATAATAACTCGCATTTAATATACTGATTGATCAAAAGAACATTAATAGGTAACACTTAGATACTTAGATTGAACGATGGAGTATGGGAAGGTGCGAAGCTGTAAGTGTATTAGTTTGGAAAAACTTTGTGTATAGAGTAATTTTGGGTAATATGGGCAGAAATACAAAACGGTAAAATTTCTCACACATACTAAAACATAATTTGACAACAAATGCTACAGAAACGTAAACTTATACCTTGTCTAGAGTAGAGTTGAGTTGATTTTGAGTTTAACGTCCCTGTCAGCAGCGAGGCTATATGAGACGGGACCTACGGATTAACGTGGAATCCGAACCACGTGAACTCCCGCCGTGAATTGAACTCGGATGTCTAACGCCAAAGACGCGTACGCTAACCGCTTAGCAACAAAGGATCTCTTGTCTAGAGTAGAGTTTGCTTTCAAAAATATTTGAATGGTCGTCTAGAAAACTAAAAATACAAACCTTACTGCAATTATTTGTACTTAGCGAAATGTATGTGTAGTATGGATAGGCTTTATGGATAAAATGAGCAGGTGCATCTCATTAGTAATTAAATTATTATCCTGAGAAACTAAGAGCAAAATATAATAACGGATGAAACAGTACTAAATACTTAACACGAAATACACATAAGCGGTGAAATAACACTGCAGAATACATGAAAGCATTAAAAAGAAAATACAGTGTTCATTGGAATATTCTTAGCTACGTACTTGAAAATTGTAATGTTATACACGGAAGCCAAATATCATCATTTTAAATGTATATGACATGATAAAATATAGTTTTTGTTTACATGTTTCAGTTCATTTTCAACGTAACCAGTTACTACATTTGGGCTAGAAAGGACGAATTCCTGTTCTGTGTAACGAGTTGACTGCCCTTGCCATATTTACCGAATTTTGTCACCTATAATAATATGTCGCAAAATTCAAATTTAGTGGAAGGCTGAGTATTGTGATCACCGATTTAAGTACTTGGCGCAAATTTGTAATAGCATTTATTCAATAGTCTTGAGAGATTTCTCATTTGGTTGTATCCAATTATTTAAAGTCAGACAGAGACGTGTGTTGAAGCAAAATATATTTTTTGTACTCAGAATATATATAATATGATCAGAAAGGTCCGTATAATATGAACATTATTATTTGCGAAACTGCCGTGATAGTGACAAAGATAATTGATAGGATTTGAATTTGAGTTTAGCGTCTCTTTCAGCAGCGAGGCTATATCAGACGTGAATCTACATCTTAACCTGGATTTTGAACCACATGATTTCCCGCCAGGAATCGAACCCGGATCTACCACGCCGGAAGCACGTACGCTATCACTACAACCATGAAGGTGCTCTAAATTCGATTTTACAGATTTGCATTTTCAGTATGCAGAGCAGTGATTGTTAAATAACTATTTTAATATAATTTATAACTGTAAATCATACACATATTAATAAATTGTACCCTATTCCATAAAGTGGGGAATTGTGAAGAATTTGTAAATGTAGAACCTTCCGAAATGGAACCACAGGTAAAATGTTTACAGCATTGAATGTCACTACCGTAAATAGCTATGCAAAATTGAAGGTAATCTTCAATTTAAGAAAACAACGACGAATTTCTGGTCTTATTTGAGCACAACGTGAGGCAATACATACCGTAAGATAAACAACATTCGATTTTATAAGTTTCAGCCTTCATTTACAACTGAATGCTCTGTGATAAGTAGACATCAGATTTTTAGGATCTAAAAAATTATATTTTAGGTGCCTAAAATAGGTGCCAAAAATACCGAATTAGGCATTAAAAATGAAAAAAATAGGTTCTTATAAAAGATACTCATTTTTGAATGGAATGATTCATTACGATGAGAATACAAACTTTAAGGTACAGAAATGCATGCACACACGTCATGTTACCTAACATTTTAACCTGTTCAATATTGAAATATTGCTCAAATTGAGAACTTTAATAAAACTATACGTTTATAGATAAATCTTCAGTACAAAACACAACACCTTCACATTTCTACACCACATAAGCCATAACTGGCCTCACAGTAAATAACAAGCACTTTTTCCAGGTTTTCTGTGGTGAAACGGTAGCGTTTGTTGGTGAGGATAAGCTTGTATGCAGAGAATAAACGTTCCACATCAACTAACGTGATGGAGGCAAACATCAACTTGGGTACATGTTCTATTGGTATTTCGCAATTGTATTAACTTTGTTTCCCAGCCAAAATATCTGCTCCTACACATAAACTCTTGAGTCCCAAGTTCTTTCCCAACACACTTTCAAGTTTTACCTTCACTTTCTCTCCAAATTCACGGGGTACTTCCACGATTTTTTACTTCATTCCTTGAAGAATCTCAATATTCTTAGAAAGTGGTATTCTCTAGCCCTCAAATTCTGCAATAACCCCAATAAGAAATGTGTAGTGCGATTGGATGTATGCCAGATTAGTAGGGAATCATCTACTTTTTAGCAACAATAACACTATAAACATCCTCCACTAAATTTTCAACCATTTCCTTTACTGCAGGAATGGTCACTATAGTACTCAATTACTTTCAACCAGGTATTCCATCGTGTAAGCACTAGTTGAGGTGGCAGAGATGTATCTGGAAGCTTTTCTTTAAAGGACCGTACTCTTGATGGAGCCTTAAGAAAAACTTCCTTTACAGAGTGATCATTTGGTTGATATTTGTAAATTCTACTCTTATCTTCTCGGCAACACGATCTAAACCATGGGCGAGACATCACATGCACAAGGGAGGGATAGAACACCTTCAACAACTTCATTGCAGCAACCATATATGATGTAGCATCTATATAGGCACTTTCTTCTCATCAAGATTCTTGGGTACAATACTTTTAGTCCATTGTTCACAAAGTGTGCTATTGTTTCCTGATTTGCTGTTGAAAGTTGTTTGGCGCAAATAAGGTAAGCTTTGGATGGTGATTGGTCGGGGATTAGTTTCCCGACAACTAAGTTCCCCACAAATGGATCGTCCTAGGTCGTCAGTGGTTTCATCACCGATAACCAAATATAAGAATCTCCTATGTCATTTCGTACTCTGGATATTGCTTCGTCATATATGTGTTGCACATAGTTCTTGTGTAACGTCGAAAAATAGGCAAAAATAGGATCTAACGCTTAATTAGGCATGTTTAGGCAAAATAAAACTTAGTGCTGTTGCTTTAATTTGTCATAAATCCTTCATATACGACTTTATTTTTCATTCTGAGCTAAGGAAAAAAGATAGCTTTTTACCTAAAGATCCGGGACCTTATGCAGAGTCGTTTTAAAGCGCAATTAGTGCCATACTAAAGAGTTCGACTAACATAAGTCTCCTGCAGTAGTCAGTGTTTTAGTATGATTCTAATCATACGTCGAAACGACTATGCATTAGGCGGCCGATGTCTAGTGATAACACAATTTGCTGCTTCCCTTCTCAGTAAACCGTACAGAGAGAGGAAGAGGCAGCAGGTAACCTGACATTGATGATAGTGGTTACAGGCAACCAGAAATATTGATAGCGTCGACGACGGTTTTGCAGGCAAACTACTCGTGGATCCATGACTGCACGTACATTACTAACAGTTGCTTATTCATTCTACGAGCTTATCTTTGCCCCTTCTTTGCTCAGCGAGTTTTTCTGTGCTTTTCTCAGATAGTAAAACTGAACTTCTATACCAAATATCGGCGAGTTGAAAAGTACTTGTGCACAGTATAGCCTTTTCCGGTTGTCACACGGATAAAAAGGATGCCAAATCTCGAATTCTGGAAGACCTCTAAAACAGGCTCTCGTCGACTAATCCCAGTCCAGGAAACTGCAAGTCGAATCATGTACGGACAATTCTATTATAATACGACAGTGCACCGTTGAATTGAAATCAAGCTAGAATTCAGTCTGGTTTCAAGAGTGAGAGAAATATTTCTTCTTGGCATATCAAGTGTGTGTGTTCAGTTGTATTGTACAAATAATAATAATAAAAAAAATCGATCGTTGAAGCCTGCATGCAGTGATGTTTTTGTGCTGACCAATGTGGTATGTTTTCTGTATTTACCTTTCCATTAATGTAATCCTGGCCTTGTCACTGGTAAGAATAATAAATGGATAAATGTGGTGGGTTCGAAGACCACTCGGAGAATTTGAGTATTCTGTCCGGATCATTCTCTTAATGTTTGGAGGCACTCATCAACCCCGTGTAACTCTGTTACTTTCTTTTTCAAAATATTGCAAAAATGTAAGAATAATATGGATTTTTTCTCGTATTTTTTTAAAAAATAAAATGCCACTCAGTAAGGGAGTGGATATTTTTGAAACGGTCTTTAATCTTGTTGAGTTTCTCATCCAAACCAAGGCATCGTAATTAATTTGAAGACGTATTTTTGGCAATGGGAAGATCTGTTTCAACTGTAAGTACGAAATAACTGCAGACAAAAAATTTAGTATTATTTCTTCCAAAGTATTTATAAAAGGATGTAAAAAAAAAAGTGTCGGAAGTGATGGGCACCCGTAACATCATACACGTTGCGGAATACCTAAAAAGAAAAAAATGAAACCCCACCGATTATTTCCAGTTGGTGGTGTCACCTGAATATTAGCTAAATATGGTACGAACTATTTGTATCCTTATCACAGGGGCGGATCCAGGGGGGATCGGGGCAATCGCCCCCCCCCAGAATCGGAAACTTTCTTATTTTATATATATAAATAATACCCATCCCAAAGTTTGGAGCCCTTAAAAGTAGCAATATGACAAACCCACCGCCCCCCCAGAAGTCGGTCTTGGATACGCCCCTGCCTTATCATTTGTGCGTATTGTTCGATTACCTCAAGCTGACGTACGACAGCTGGCTACAGGTGCTGTGAACAGAATCGAAGGAGAGAGTTGTTTATTAATTGCTCCAGTTTTCTTTCAAGCCACAGAGAAAGCTGTTCTTCGAGCTGTTTTCTAGGTAACTAAGGCCACAGCACTGTTGCCAATAGTAGGATATTGAACCTTCTGCCAAATATTTCAAGTAATATTAGTTTTGTTATTTGAAAATTACACGTTAGAAATAATTGTGTCACATTATTACGATTATAGAATTTCGGTTTGTTAAACGTTCTGAGTTTGTTACCAGAACTGCTGTCTGTGTTGTGGAGCTTTTGGCAACAGGACTTCAACGCATCATGTGTTCTGTCCAACTGTCGGGTACCAGCTTTCCTTAACCATACCGTAGATACAGTAGATATATGAAAAGTAGAAAAAAGGAACGAACTGGAGAATTTCACAAATTGTTCTGTCCTCAAAAAGTTAAATTTGCATTGGTATTTACAGCTCATGTGTTTTAGTGAAATTTATCTGTCCTGATAAAACTAGCTGAAATGCCCGTTTTGCACGAGGATAATAAGTTTATGGAAAATATTTAAAGCTCCTGTCCCGTAATACGCATTTCAATGAAAATGTAATTATAAAAATCCATAAAACTGTCTATTTTGACACACATTTGGAAGTCCTCTACACTCTTAGGATACGCTTCTTACTAGAAATTTTGGAAAATGCTAGATCGCATGTTCACGTACTTCTAATGAGAAGTTTGTATTCATATTTTGATTTTTCTAACTGAGAAGTTCATGAGATACTGTTTTCAGCATTAACTTTGAGCTCCCAAACTTATTTAGGAGACACTCTGTAATCACAATGGTGATTGAAACCAACACGTGTTTCGCTTGTTTTTAATTAAAAGTTTATATAACGAATTTCACACATCCAACTTAAGCAGATCCATACGTTAAGTATTTTATGATTAAATAATATAATGAGAAATCTGAATAGTATAGAAATATCGTCCCTTTCTCCTTTAGAAACGGAATTTTCAAAACTGCTGAAAGACGTATTCTCTTATTTTTAGTTGAGAGTTTTTAAACAGAATTTCACACCTCCAACTTAAGCGAATCCTTACATTGGCTACTTTGTCAGTGGTTTAGATGTTATAGAATTGACCCTATTTCGCCTTTTAAGAGTGGAATTTTCAAAAAAAAAAAAAAAAAACCGCCGAAATATATTTTCCCTTATTATTTTTGTTTCAGTTTATGTACCGAATTTCACATCAATTTAAGCAAATTCTCATATTTTACACTTTCTGAGTAAAGGTGAATTCTGGATGTTATAGATTAGAGCTTCCCCCAGTCTTCCCTCTTTAAGACCAGAAATTTCGAAATCTCTGAAGTGTGTGTTACCTTATTTTCATTAACACTTCATATACCGAATTTCTCGTCTCCAACCTAAGTAAATCCCTACATTCGGCACTTTGTGATTGTGAATAAATCAAGGGAAATTTCAGTATTAGGAGAAATTTTCAGAACTGCTGAAACACGTATTATCTTATTTTTACCTAATTTCACATCTTCAACTTAAGCGAATCCTTACATTGGGCAATTTCTCAATGAAAGAAAATTTGTATGTTACGGAATTGACAACGCTGATATATTATAAACCGATTTTCACATCTACAACTTAACCGAATCCCCACATTAAGCTCCTTGTGAAGAATGAAGGGAAGTTTCAATGTTAAAAATAAATGTCCTTCTTTACTCCCTTTGGAACGACATTTTCGAAATAGCTGAAACACGTATTATATTATTTTGATTTAAGAGTTTACATACCAAATTTCACATCTCCAACTTCTTTGAATCCTCACATTTGACATTTTCTGATTAAACAAAGGGAAATTTGAGTATTTTATAATGTCTCCCTTTCCCCTCCTTGGAGCAGTATTTTCAGAAACGCTGGAACACATGTTTTCTTATTTTTAATGAAGAGTTCACATGCAGAGTTTCATTTTCCTAACGCCATAGATTCATTAGATGCATTATTATTGGAAGAAATTTTGAACCCCCTTTACTCCCTTAGAATTTACATTCCCAAAAATCTTTCCATATCTCTTATCTTCGTGACGAAAGGAGCATTCTTTCCAAATTTCACTTAATTTTATACTAGTATGTCCTGGACAATTACGATTCATAACTTCTACTTTTGTATATAATGGTATAAATAAATAAATTGTTTTTAAATCATAGTTGCGTTAATCGTGGTCTCTCTCTCTCTCTCTCTCTCTCTCTCTCTCTCTCTCTCTCTCTCTCTCTCTCTCTCTCTCTCTCTCTCTCTCTCTCTCTCTCTTTCTCTCTCTTGGTATTTGTATAGATCTAGTGATGTAATCGCGGGATTTGTGAGCATTGTAGCACACAAGTACAGAAATAAGTGACGGTTCCCTTAAGGGGTGTTTCCCTGCCCGTTTGTCATAATTAAGAGACTGAAGAGGGAACAATGACGTAGCATGTCTACGGAACTTCCTGAAATGTGGTTTGAGTCACTGTTTCTCATTTAAAAGAAAAATAACTCCCATCATTTATTACAATTTAAAAAAGCTTCATTTAGATATAGCTTATATATGTTTTATATGTTTCTGCTCTAGCTGGTACTGATCTCAAATTGCTATTTCAAGATGACGATATGTACAGTCGCCAGTAAAAGCCGAAGCTCCTTTCACGATTGGTTTTGTCAATAACTCTCGCATAGGTGAAACAAGTTGCATACCATTTTTGCAGTCTGAGAGATTGATTTCCTCGTTATCTCAGATTGTGTTCAAGTTGAGAAAGAAATTAGGGGAGAGAAAGTCTGTTGAATTTGACAGTGGTCGTGTGTAGAGTGCTTAACAAAAGCAGCTTGTAAATTTTATAATGTGTTATCTATGTATATCTTCCTCTTTTCCTATGTACTTAAATATATATGTATATATACACACACATAGCCATATCAATTTAAAGAAAACACCAGAAAAGTTGCAACTTAACAGATTAATATGACGTTGAACCAACTTTCGCCTTCATAACAACTTTGATGCTACGTGTAATGGAATCATAGAAGCCGTGAATGGTAGCAAGTGGAATATTACACAACTCCATGTAATACATCACTCGGTTCCGTGAGAGAAGATAAGAGTTGGAATTCTAAACTGGACTACAGATGTTCAGTTATGTTTAAGTGTGGGGATTGGGGGGACCAGGGAAGGTGCTCATCCCGGTATTCCACTGTCACCGCCGTTCAGATCACTGCACCTGTCATTGTGCTGTTCCTCATGCAATACAGAGTTTGCCCTAACAAATCACTACTAACCGCCCAGCGGAGCGGTCGCCGACATTGATATGTTTTCAACTCCAGATGCTTTCATTAAATTGACAAGGAATTTGTATGCACTTATTAGGATTGTTATTATGTATGTTCAATAATATCGTTGGATGAACTGAACAGTAATGTGAGGAAGTGAGTAAAATAATCTCATGAAGTTACTTCTAAATCAGGCGATACTGCTTTATGATAAATGCATTTCTTTGATTATAATTGTGCCAAGAGCATTGTGCAACATACTTTATTATATAGTGCAATCGGTTCGTATTTACATCTAAGGCGGAGGGTTGTTTAACTGGCATCCTCAGTGAACCAAGTATTTCCTGTAATAATCCTTGGCAAATTGACACTAATAAAGGAAAAGTATATTATTGTACATATTAGCATATTTACGCGTATTTATTTGTCACACTTACGAATACAGCCTTTATATTGAGATATCAAACAGTGAAAAAGGAGGAGGTAGAACGAAGTATTTGAGGCTCTTTAGTTAAAGGTACCATCCCAACATTGACTTATATCAGAATAGCTAATTTTTGGGTTTGATCCAGATACCTCCCGATCCGAGTGTAAAGAAAGAACATTAACTACTAGCCTACTACGCCTGCACTACAATTTTATCATTTCAAGAAAATAGTGCATAAATGAATAAACGGGTTTCTGTTTTAAAGAGAAGAAGTACAGATTGCACGAGTAGTGAATGGGTAATCGAATCTCAGCTTACTCGTGGATTTGAAGCTAAATATTTACCAGTGTGCCATATTTCATATAGGGGGGACCGGGGTATTCACGAACACGTAAGTTTTGGATACAAATAACTATATCGTTTTTGGAGATAAAATTAAGATTTCTTGTGTATAGAAAGTTTGAGGTCTTTTCTGTTTACTAAAGTGCAGAGGAAAGTCAAAAGTAACATTTTTTTCAACAAATCAGTGAGATGTTTAAAATTTCAACACATTCAGTATACCCCTAAAACATGTAATAAAGAAATGACCACTTTTTTTAGTGCCTATTCAGTTAAAACTGGACAATCTATATAAAATTTGAAATCGACCAGCGAAAACGTCTCGTTTCTAGCACTTGTGATTTTCGAGATCTCATTGCCGAAAAGACTGGAGACAAACATATAAATTTTCTTCGGAGACAAACATATAAACCTAGCATTTTAATATATAGATTAGCAACCTCTAACAAACATGATACAGAATCAAGAGAAAACTAAAGTATCTACATTTTATTGGATACACTCATTTTAGTTTTTAGTGAAATAAGTGATCATGGAAACAGATGAAAAGAAAACACTTCAAATTTATTCATGTAAAATATATATAGATCGTTTAGTCAATCAACTGAATGATTTCTACTGCATAAAACAGGATGTACTTAGTCGACCCAAAAACATCATTTGACATAATTTCAAGCATTCTGGGTGTTTCGTGAAACCATTTGACTGAATAATTTCGTAATTTTACGCAAGTAAACGTTTAGAGTCAGGAACATGCCTCAAAATGCTGTGTTTGACCAAGAATTATTAGTCCAATTCCAGTACATCGCACACCTAGAAATTTATGTTGGGAGGGCTCCAATACTACAAGACACAACCAGTGTTATTCTGTACTTGGAAAGACAATAGGTACATTTTTGAGCACTCCATACTATATTCTCAGATGAAAAATTATAGAAGTAGATTGTTTCTGTACGTAAAGAAAGAGTACAGATGATATGTAAGGTCAAGTTTTTATGATACCTCGATCATTTACGTCCTATGTAACAATGTATGTCGAGTTACAAAATTTCTTTTTGGGAGGACTCTGGACCCAGTGGACACCCCGCGTCGGTGCGCCCCTGGTCCAGTAATAGGTATACATAAAAAATGAGGAATTTGTATGATTAATGCAAACGGTTCCAGGACCTTAGGGTGACTCAAGTTATTTGAAGTAGAAGAAATTATAAGGCTGGCAGCAAAAGGCACTATATGCTTCCTATTTGATCAATGCAATTGAACTTGACAATGAAACACTTCTGACATTCTGACTGCATGTTTATAATAATACACATTTTATTGTGTACTTTACATTAACATTGTCGCAGTGGATGACACTTAACGCACTTTCCAAACCAAAGTAGCTACAGAAATACGACTGATGTATTTGTACTTTCGCAAACTACTTCGATGGGTTGCCACGTTAGAAGTACTTGCAGCTGTTTTAAAAATAAAATCTTGAAACCCTACCATATTTCACCACGTGCACATAGTCTTGAAAGGGTCATAAAGCATTTATTTCCATCTTCCAAGGAGTTGAACAGTGTGCAACATTCTGGAACGTCTTGCTTGCTACCTGCTATCGCCCTCCCGCTGACATAAAGGAAAAACCAGTTTCACCGCTTCCGAAACAACGGATTCTTCGGACAGGGAGAGGAAGTGCGTCAAAATACACGTTTTTAATGATGAGGTTCACTGTTTGTCCACTAGAGTGCAGTTCTGCATGTGTGGAGACACCTTTCTTGCTTTCAAGAAGTTGTAACATCTAAATAGTAAATAGAAAGATCGGGTTGCAATTTTTTTTTTTATGACAGCTACAAGATTCATTTAACGTGACAATATGGCCTAAGAAAACTTTTGAATTACTTCCCTACTGTAGGAAACTTGGAGGAGATTATTGTTCGGCGAATTCTTTTTTTCCTCCCTTTCCCTATTGCAAGGAAACGTATCAGGTGTAGCATCGCAAAAGATTGTGGGGGATTTTACGTGGATGATGGGGTTGAAATCAATGGTCATTTCTATATATTTTGGGAATTTTGTGGTCGCGCGTGTAACTAACATCAAGTTGAGACTGCGCGATCTGATTGCATGCTCAGGTAATATTAATCATGCTAGCGACCTGCCTGCAGTGACGCCCCCCTTGGCTTTCCTGTAGGCCTTCCCATTGGCTCCTGAACTAGGGGAAGGCGAGGGAAATTAAAAATAATAGAAGCGGACAGGAAAGCACCTCCCCTTCAAGCGAGCAAAAGGATCGATTTGTGCTCTCAGCTTCCCTGCTAGCAAGAGATTCTTGCAATGATAGGCGCCATGTCCCAGGGGTTTTGAGGGCGACAGGACAGCGGTGTTTGTACACGCTTTATCAGTAAACAGATGTTGTACAGCACCTGAGGGGAAAAACATAGCCAAAGAGGTGTGTGTAGGAAAAGGGGAGATCGAAAAGACGAGAAAAGCGTGTCGGAAGAGATGTTGAAGCGTGTCGCTGTTTGAGGAACGTAAAGAGCAATTTGGAGATCGCCATGGCAACTACGACCATACATTACAAACTCGTGAAAGATTTGGGATCGTAAGAACCCCACAAGTCTAGCAAATCGCATTAAGTTTTTTCCCCTTCTCTTTCGATATCTTTGCGTAAGAGTTCAGTCTGTGTGAGATGTCGTTTGATAGATACATTCTGACGTATCCTATTTTGTTAATGTAAAAGTTCTAGACGTCCCCGAGGTTTTACTCAAATTGTCAGTCTCTTCAATGAGGGTTGAGAAGAAGGAAAGAAGGATGAGAGATGGCACACTCCGCATCGCTCTTCCAACCGGCATTGCTTCTTAGCACGTTTGAGAAGAGTATTCGTTCCTTTGAGTTAGTCTACCGTGTGTAACACCTTGTGGGCTTTCGAGTAAACGCTTTCTCTGCATCAGTCTAATACATAGTTTTATTTCCTTTGTGGCATGCTCTGACTGAAGAACTGAAAATGCCAACAGAGAAGCTGTTTCACTGCTGTGTACTAGGAAATTCACCTCTATTCTATTCCATACTATTGATAGCAGAACTAAGATGTTTCGTGTCAAGATATTTGTTTCTGTAGAAGTTTGAAATGCGAAATAAATTTGCTTTCTTAAAAAATAAAATAAGATAGAAAAAAGTCGTTACTACATTTAACATCGTTTCCGAGAGGTGAAACAATCTTTTATGTATGTATGCGTGGGTAATGTTTCTAATGTTGCACGTTATGCAAGACATTTCTAAGCCGTGTTGAAGTGTGATTCAAAAAGAAAACAGTGTATATATATAAAACCCTGTTGCTCAAATGCTAATGATGAAATATCTTAGTGTTCGTAATTCAGACCGTAGCCTTTAAGGTTCGAAGAACGGCGAAACTAGATACGATGATTTCAGGGAATGACCTGGGAGAATTCTCCATAAACATGAAATTTCCCTATGGGCAAGTCGCAGATCGTGCTCATCGTATGTTACCAGTATTTTCACCCCCATGTATTGAAACACCCTGGAAAAAAATCTTACGAAATCACGTTTAGCAAAATGAAAATTTGGAAAGAAATGAGACCAGGAATGCACGTGTTTAAATTACTAGGAGGGCCTTTTTTACTGTCATCGAACCCAAGAACGTCACGTTTGTGAAGTGAATACGCTTGCACCGTCTACTCCACCGTGCATTGAATGCTTATGATTTTGCTTCGGCACATTCACTCTGGAATTTATTTTCTCCCTCGTTTTTTTTTTTTTTTTATTTCTATACCTCCTTTGGTCTGTTCCGGCGCTTTTTATTATTATTTTTTAAGAATAAAATAGTCTGAAATAATCATTAATTGTCTGTAATTCATACAAACATTATTACATCAAACATCATTCGAGTTCCATCAAACCATATTATTTAGTGACACCATATATTTTAAGTGAATCTAATAATAATTATATTAGTGTGTCTAGTGTTACAGAGGTAGTTTCACAAATGAGCCTTAACTTTTGTCTTACTTATATTTTGTAACGAGACAATTTGACATATGTGTCAATATAAAACAGTCAACCCGCATTTTATCAGTATTCGATAGTTTATTTCATAATATTGTTTCTAAAGAGTATATTCTAGTGATAAATAAATAAAAGTTATTCTTTTAAACTGCAAGTAGTACTTACATTTTCTTGAGAGGGAATTATTTTCTTTATTGTAGGAAACTGGTGACGCTACAGGGCAGCAGACATGGAACCACAATCAATTCCCAGGACAATTTTTGTAGTTTCGATACTTGTCAGTACAGCTGTATGTCGGAATTTAGGTAAGAAACATTTCATATTTTATTTTCTAACGATAAAATTTGCAAACAAACTGTGCTGCGTATATCTGCATTTACTTGCAAAGGAAGGTCGCGAAGTACGAATCTAAATCTTTATTGATTCTTAATATTTTATATATTTATATATTCTTTTATCTTTATAAAGATCTTTAAATACAAAGGTGTATAAAGAAAGTAAGGTGAATTTTCGATTTACTTAAAAAAAAAAGTGCATAAATAAGTATCTGAAACTGTACCACGTTTGACACATGTTATCACTCTAACATTCAAGATAAAAATCATTGGGGTCCAAACAAGCGTTCCGACGCGACACCAAATCGTCCAAGGAAATGCTGCTCCAAGTTCCGTAGCCTTTTGTACCTCTTCCACCGTATCGAAACGCCACTTATGGAGGTGTTTTTTTTAAGGGATCCAAAGAAATAGTAATTGGAAGTGGCTAAATCAGGACTATAGGGAGGATGACCAAGAATTTCCCAGTTGAAACTCATGATGTGAGTATTGATCCATTGGTTGCATGTGGTCGTCCGTTATCCTGCAGTAACAACACCACTTCTCGTAGTGTTCCTTTTCGTTTCGGGCTGACATATGGCTACTTTCAGCCTGTCCATGTTTTCAGTGTGTGTCCACAGTAATGCTCGTACCCTTTACCAGAAATTGAACATGAAAAACACCCTTGCGGACCCAAAACAGAGTAGGTATTGTTTTCTTGGCAGTTTTTTTTTTTTTTTTTTTTTTTTTTTTTTATATATATATATAACAGCGGTGACGGATGTTTCTGTATCATACTGTAGCGTTTTGATTCAGGTAAGCATAGGGGATTGAAGTTTCGGTGAAGAAATAATTTTCTTCGTGGGCATATCATGCAAGGTGGGTCAGGGAATGCCCATTTGAAGGTGTTTTCAGTTGTCACTCATGTTTATGCACTCAGCGAGCACACGATTTCCTGGATCCAAGTTGATGATGGACGATACTCCTCACTGAACCATACGATATTTGGAGTGTCATCCAAATTCACTCTTCTGTCTTCACGAATCAATGCATCGACATCACACATGCTCCTGTCGGTGATGAACGTTGCTGGTCTGCCTCGTCTGTCATCATTTATCACAATCCTTCTACCATTTGCGAATGCGGCACCACACATACAATTGTTTCTGCGACATAACACTCTCTTCATAGACCTCTCAAATTCTCAATGAATGTAAGGTGGATTATGTTCCTTACCCATAAGAACCAAATACCACGGCGCACATCTTAGAGTAATGTTCAAGTGAATGCGCCATCGCTCTAGGTAGCAGACGGGTTGCTGTAAGAGGCTGTAATTGCCGTCAGTCTTCCCTCACCTTGGCATCTGCAACATACAAAATAATAATTTACTACACATAAATCTCTGGATTTTAGAGACAAATACGCCTTATTTTCTTATATATTATCGACTCATTCTGCAGGAGCATGTCATCGCTGATCAGCTTACAGTACTCCCTATGTCTTTGAATAGACAGATGGGAAAAAATTGTCATATCTAAAATGAACTCCTCAAATTGCGAATACATAATATCTAGGTTCCTGAATGGCAGTGTTTGCCTTACCTATAGGTAATTTATCTGTAGGGTTCAGTTGTGTATCAAAAATAGCACATTCCAGGGGTGTTGTACTTTGAATATCAGTATATAACCCTTTCATCAGAGGTGTCGAAGACATGGCCTTGGCATCTCTAAATATTTCGAATATTTATTTGTTTATAAAATTAACGTGATGTGTCTAGAATAGCGATGAAAATGTTTTAAGGTGTCTTTATTCTATATAAACCCATTTTCTCTTGCTTCTGTTCCTTTCAGTATATGTAAGAGTAGAGTAAGTAGATTCGGAAAGCCTCAAAATACTGAATATCGCATGAATATATATAGAATATAAATAGCATATTCATAGGATATTCATTAGTATGTGGGTTTTGTAGTTGATCTCGATTTTTAAAGATTCTGTTTCAGTAGATCCCTATAGTTCACTGAAGTTTAGGAAGCGCTTATATGAAAAACTTTAATTTTGTTAAGTCCTTGAAAAAATACCAATATTTCTGTAAGGTAAGGCTAGTGCCAAGTTCTCTCCCCCACGGAAATAAAATATCGCGTTCAAATCCGTACAGAACGAGGAAATGAATCTTGTCGAAATGCACGCAGCTAAAGTTAAAATGTGATGGAGAGTCAAATGAGAACTTTAAAATGTCCGACCAATGATAACTTGCACTAAACAGGATTAATTAAGTTTAAAGGTGCTCTAATCACCAACAGGTGGCAGCACATTTCCGTTATCCTTCCCATATATTTTGTAGGGAGCCACAATATTAGTAACAGTTCAATCAAACTCAAGAGACGGATATTGAAATTTTGTTGAGAATCAATAATCAAAGAATACTTCGTATACATTTTTGATATTTTGTTTCTTTTATTGTTGCGAGAGTTTCATTGTTAGAAGCATGTTTCTGAAGGTTAAAATAGTGCTCCCAACAATGAATAAAACAAAATAATTAGAAAATGCACGAATTATTCTCTAATTATTTATTCAACTTTTCTTTGGACATAATTTCAGTATTGATATCTTGAATTTGATTGAACTATTTTGAATATTTGTGGTTCCTCGAAATACAGGTATATTGGAAAGACAGAGAAAACGTGCTACAATTTCTTGGCCGCAGACTATCATTTATAATCATCTTAAAATGTGAGATCGAAGAATACAGTGATCCATATATACATATCACGGCGGCCAATGTACAAATAAATCAGTAAGTTTCGAAAATGCGTGAATTTTGTATTAAATTGCTTTGCTTTGGATCATGTTATAAATGGTGTATTTTTATACTACTGACCCGTTCTGAGGTAACGTTTCAATTTGGTGCTGCGACCTCTAATTAGAAAGTTTAGGTGTCAACGAAATTCGACCAGATTTTTAAAAGACGAGGCAACAAATGCGATTCAAAATTGTCTGGTTTGTGATTATTGAGTGCGATATGACAGTGGTTAATAAGCAGGGCTTGAAAAATCCAATCGCCTGCTCGCCATTGGCGAGTACTTTTTTACATTTGGCGAGTAATCTCCGATTAATCAACGTATCAGATGTCACTCTTTGTTTTTATTTGTAAGAGATATGCCAATAAAAAGAATAAAAAATGTATTGATATGTTTACTGTACCGCAAAGTGATTTTGATTATTTGTATAAACATACACTGTGACTGCAAAATGGTCTGACTAGTACATTTTTTGGCTGGAGAATACTTGCAAGCAAAATTTTTCAAGCCTTGTTAATAAGAAACTACATTAAACGGGAAAGCAACTAAGTAAAGCTTAAGGCTTCCTTCTCGCTCTTCCTTTACGCAGTTGCAGAGGGTTATTATTATTATTATTATTATTATTATTATTATTATTATTATTATTATTATTATTATTATTATTATTATTATTATGGTACGTACATTAAATATTTTATATTTACATTGTACGGCATAATTTGAGGTCTTAATATCCTATTTTAAATATTGTTCAGAATACAATTCGCAATTTTACATACACTCTTTCTCCTCAACTAGTTCGTTAAATTGAGGGCTTACTGCATATGATTTTGTCTCCTAGATAAAAATATAACCTAAATATGGCGTGGTATTTCCTGATACACAAAATAGGATATACGGAATTTTTGACAAATTGTGTTTTCAGCACTAATAAATCAGATTGATTGATTGATTGATTTGGAGTTTTACGTCCCGTTCAGCAGCGAGGCTATATGAGACGTGGACCTACTGATTAACGTGGAATCCGAACCACATGAGCTCCCTCCGGGAATCGAACCCGGGTCTCCCGCGCCAAAGGCGCGTATGCTAACCGCTTAGCCACGGAGGAGCTCTACTAATAAATCAGAATCGACATAGCATACCGGTTTATCACGTTTCACTCCGAACACTGTCTTTCCAGTTTTACATATAGTCGTCGACAAATTAAACAGCATTTTTTTTTACATATACTGCATACAACCGAGAGTGACGTAATCAAAGCAATTTGTAAATTAAAATCTCAAAATGTTGCACGACCTGACAACATACCTAGTTATGTAATAAAAAGGCTGTAAGGAAGGTTTAGTACTAATACTTATTAAGATACATAACATTTCTCTACAAAAGGCAGTATTTCCAAATGACTGAGAAAGATAATTCATTATAGTAGTTTATAAATCAGGCGATAAATAAGTCCTAAAGACGCATTACCGTAATAAAAGCCACCAGTAAAATATTCGAGTGTATTTATTATTCAAGAATATATTCAATTAAAAGTAAAGTGTCAGCTACATGGTTTTGTATTAACAGAAAAAAAGTCAACTGTTAACAGTTTTCTTCAAATACCGCAAGAAATTTCAAAGGCTATAAGATCACAATAGGATGCGATATAGATCTTGTCAAAGCTTCTGATTCTGTCCTACATTTACTTTTACTCAACAAGTTATCAGCTATAGGATTAATTCCAAGATTTCAAAAATGTTTCCAGAATTTTTGTGAAGATAGATTCTACATTTCCTGATACTAGAACTATTGAAAGAGGGATACCACTAGGATCTTTCTTGCGGACTTTACTGCTCTCAATCTTTATAAATGATTTACTTGAATTAAATAATGACGTTGGTATTCTCAGATATGCTTACAATATTAAAATATACAAAGTTACCAGAGATTATACTGGTATAGAGAGTGTCCAACATTATATACACGTACTAGCGAGTTGTGCCAATCAAAATAAAATATATTAAAATGAATAAGACAAAAGCTATATCATATGAAAATAACAAACTGTGTGGTGACCATATATTGTATAGACAGAATCAACTTAGAAAAAATCAGAATTATAAAAGACTTAGTTGAAATATTGGACGTTAAACTTTTATTTGATGAATGTGTTAACCAGAGATGTCATGAATGGTTTAGAATTTTTATTAACTCAGTACAAGAGTTGTAATAGTATTGACGCATATAAGTGTAGCATTGTATAAGATTTTGGTAAGACCAAAACTAGGATATGCATATCTAGTGTGTAACTCAGTATCTTGAAGCTCATTCTCAGGAGCTAGAGCGAGTACAAAAGAGGTTTATAAAATGCTTATATTTTCAAGCCAGATACGATTTTAGTAGTTACATTTGCGAACAATGGGCCATATTTTTTTAAACTTGACCTATTGGAAAAGAGACAGGTATTATCGGACTCTAATACAGAACTTTGAAAATAATAAAGTATACAGCTCTTATTTAGTAGAAAACATTTTATTGAAAGTTCCTAATGTTAGAACAAGGCAAGGAATGAAGTATGTTAAGTAATAGGTCTGTTTTAGATAGATTACTAAGAAACTGTAACTTTAAAAAGACTGAAAAAAGTTAAGGTAATTACACTCTCATTAGTTTGCATGTACATGTATCAGCAGAAGTCAAGCAGTATGCGAACATTTTACTCTTCTATTTCTTTATTAATGTTTATATTTCTAAATGTACGAATATATGATTACGAATAGTGCTGTATATTGACTTATAGCTGTTCTGAACATCTTAAATGAATAAAGAATTGTTATTATTTACTTTCCACCAACAAATAATTAACATTTAGAGAAAATGTAAGTTCAGTTTATAATTTTGAGTTATTCGAAACAAGAATGCCACGTGGTGATACATTGGACACTTTTGGTAACTGCGAAGGAGTTAGTCTTTGCGTGGATCATCAAGCTGACAGAATCGTGCGTGACTCTGAAGCTAAACTTTGGTTGCAAACTGTAGTAATTTATTTCACGCAACACTATTTGTGAGAAGTTTGTATTGGATATTATCCGAAGGCATTGTAACAAAGCTGCAGTAGTCAAAATACTTGAGGCGATGCTCTGAAATAAAAAGAAAGAAAAATAAATAAATCATAATAAGTGTTCGACATACAATCTCATTCTTGTGTTTTGTATGTCTGTTCTAAGTTTTCAGTTCACAGCAACGTGATATTTTCCCCCTTCTTTCTCGTTCTTATAATCTGTCTGTTATAGTTAAGAATACTCTAGAGAAGGAATATCCTTTCTTACAATACCTGAAATGTGTTGAATCAAATTGAAATCATTGTAAGTTCAGCAATTCACGATTATGTAGGACAATTTTCAAAATAATGGAAATACCCATGTAGTGCAACACAAAATCTTTCCGTTATCGGCATAATATTTTTGCACAGCGACTGTTGTTGGGTGACAATTGGTAATACACAAGTTAGTGTAGTACGGATTCGGTGTATGATGAAATGAAATCTTTAAGCTTTGCATTCTACGATTATGCAGGCTAGGCTAAAGGAGACGCTGATGATGAGAAATAAATGAAATGGTAGAATGAAGAAAGAGAGAGGAAACGGGAGTACCCCGAGAAAAGCCACATACGCAGTACGAAGCTCACTTGACACGAGCTGGGATCTAACCAAAGACCCTATGCACCAGAGTTGAACGCTCTACCACTTACTCATGGCTTACGGATTCGGTGTACGAGTAGAATAGAAGGGGACTTGTGCAAAATGGGAGACTTTTCTCATTTTCAAAGAGGGTATATGAGGCGCGTAGTATCAAAAGACGTCAAATCCATTTTTTACCGAAATTGAGTTATATATCTCTTGTTACATGTTTGATCTAAAAGAATTCCATGAAAGGATAGTTCTGTTTAAAAGCTTAATATTTCATACAAAAAAAAAAAAAAAAAAGAAAGAAAGAAAAGAAAAGGAAAAAAAGACTACCCGAAACTACGCAACCTGGATGTGGTGGATTTTGATACTAGGCGCCTCATATGATAGTGATAGGTATGCGGTTAGTTGGTTGTTGGTTCAAGTATATTCAAGACTATGAGTGTGTTAGGTATAAGCCTTGCAGAAAGAAACTGCGTCAAAGCGATAATGACATACAGGATTCGTGGCAGAGTATCATCAGAGAACATAAATAGTGGCGGAGACCAAGTCTAGATGAGACCGCGAACATTGAAGAGAATTGTTACGAAGAACCGTAAAGCTAATGAAAAACTCTTAACTGTTTGCAGAACTCGATCAGCATCTGTGATGATCTGTTTCTACAATCAAGGTTTGACAAGAGGTGCGCAACCTCAATATCTCTGGTAGGTTTATGATTGCGAAACTTCTTATCACTGGCACCAACGTGGGAGTCCGTTCCATTGTACACCGTTGGGACGACTTCTTAACGGATGAATTTTTGAAAGTTACGATGTAGACATTTTAGGTGACTTGCTGCATCCTATTGGAGGCATGGCGAATCAGTGGTAGAGCACTCACTTCTTCAACGGGTTCGTGGTTCGATCCTAGGCCAAGTAAGTTTGTGATGGACAACACCGTATCCATAAGTTTCCTAGGATTTCTCACGTTTTCTTTGACAGTCTTATTCCATCAGTTCCTTCAATATACCTTCACTTTCATTGGTCAACCTTCTTCTTTAGCCTAAGGGACATAACCATGGGGCGGTAAAGATTTTAATTTGGTGCATCCTATGGTTTAGATGTTCCCTAACAACGATGCAGTCTTCCGAAATGACAGTGTGTCATTTATGTTAGACATGATTTTAGAAAATTCAGTGTGAACATTAACACCTCACCTAACCCGGTCAATTACCCTATTTAAACATAATTAGATATATATGGTTAGTTTGGGAGCAACGATTCCGATAAATATTTCGTCTTCCGTCATCGCTGGCAGAAATGAGTTCTCCCTGAAATGATCCACTATTTCTCTGGAAACGATTCTCAAATTACATACCACAATTCCTCTACACTATAGGAGATCCGATGCCGTATTTATCAGATAACTTGCATTTTGCTAGAATGTTCCCATTATTTTGGTAACTATGTATATACATAAGTAGCATATTATCTTCGGTTAGATTACATTTTGTTATTTTTTATTTTTTTTTAGAAAAATTTTTTATCAAATGAGTATGAAATATATATTCCTACTTTAAAAATATCTTGTTAGTTGAGTATTAGTGACTACTGACAGTTGAATTACTCAGTTTTATTTCTAAAGAGGCCCACTCACGGTCCATGGTTTGCGCAAACAAGGCTGTTTGTGCAAACAGTTTGACCGTGTGTGGCGATGTATGAACTGTTTGCGCAAACGTTTGTGCAAACATTTTCCACATCGAACTCGTTCGAAAATTGTTTACACGAACATGATGTTTGCGCAAACACGTGGACCGTGTATGGGCATGTTTGTGCAAACACGAGCTTTATTTCCGAGGAAGCCTAGTGTACAGACGCTTATTTCTTGCGCTATGGCGTCAATGAATAGGAATCAAGAATTCTGTCGAGAATTTATTGACCTTTATCGAAATTTGCCTGAACTGTGGAAGGTAAAGAGTGAAGATTATAAAAACAGGAATTTGAAAAATGCGGCATATGAGAAGTTATTGCAGATTTCAGATGAGAAACGACATGGCCTTGTGTTGGCTTCACACGGCGTCCAATTGGCATTGAGCGGTGCTGACAGTTCGCGACAAGCAGTTATGCACGCTGTCTTCTCGCGCTACTGCGAATCTTGACAATATCACAGGCGCTACTTAGAAATATTGTACTAGCACATTAACTGCTCACTTTACCAAGTAGAGAAAAGAATTACGAACAAATACGTGAAAACTACATCTTTCTATGTCAACTGGTTGTCATGATAGACGCTTTGAAAGGTTTCCATATAAAACAATTAGTAAAACGAGCGTTGAGTCCCACGTCTAATTTCCAGTGGATTTTGTTTCGATTTGCAAATAGAACTCACAACTTTTATTACAGGATAATCAGGGGTGTAGCCAGCAAGTTGTTCTAGGAGAACATTACTTTCAGGGGGAGGCAAGCTTTTCACATACTAAAACCAGAACAAATTACCTCTTTCACAACATGAAAGCATTTTAACTTACCATACATACATATACATACATACTATGCGCATATTATATTTTCACAATGCTTCCTTATCAAAAGACGGATCGTGACAATACTGAAGTTAAAAACCGGAAAATGAAATGAAATCTTTGAGTTTTACGTCCCACGGTTATGCCGGTTAGACTAAAGGAGACGGTGATGATGAGTAATGAATGAAATGGTGGAATGAAGAATGTGGGAGGAAACGGGAGAACCCCGAGAAAACCCACGCACGCGGTGTTTGTCCACCACAAAGGTTAAAAACCGGAGTGCAAAAGATGAATCAATAAGCTATTCATAAGAAAATAAATGCTGTTTATAGCAGTCTGTTTATCTGACTTTGTGTTTATGTAGGTTAAAATACTAAAGAGGAAAAAAAACGAAAAAATATTAACTCCGATATTATTATGCAATAATATAGTAGTGAGTTCACAGTGCACCCAGTTAGGGAAATGAGAATATAAAGCATATGATTAATTTTAGTTGATTCAATTAGGTATAGAAACCGTATTGATGATGATTGATTTTTTTTAAAAAAAATTCATATTTTATTATAAAGTCCTTCATTTGCATTAACTGTTAAATAAGTTTATTATACATATACCAGACGAACCTCATTTTGGAGCTGGAAATAGTTCGGAAAGACAGAGCCCCCTTTTCCCCCGTGGCTACCTACCTTTGCAATCTTTGCCATCATCGTAAGAATAAAGCATGGGACGTTTGTAATTTGTTTTGAAATTTACTTCAAGATAGACCCTTTCTTATTCGACAGAAGGAACGCAGTATGTTTTCTGTTTCTTTTTTTCTTTCACGTTCCACTGCCTTATGTGCGACTTTTCTCCTAGGGAATCAAAAGCATCAGGCGTCTGAATGGTGTCATAAATTATCGTAACCCAAAACAAACTCGAGCATATCGAGTTGCTTAGGAATCAGATGGATTACTTTCGTGGCACCTACACGAAGAACAAGGGTGCTACTTGTTATGAAAACGGAGAAGGAAAGAAAGGGGCTAGTGTAGAATTCATCAGTGTCTCGTTGCTTTCTTTCGTGGTAGTTCGTTTATTCTCCAAAATTATAGTTGACAATGTCTTTAAGCATACCGAGTACAGCAGAAGTTTTATTTTCTGTCTTCCTTTTTTTATTTTTCTTTCAAGTGCTACGAAGTCAAGCTCGAAGAATTATTTTTTGTGCTTACAGTTTTTGGAACCCATAAAAATAAATTTACAAGAGTCAGATTCAGACAAAGACGAAATATTAACTGACATAGATGATAGTGAAAGTAGTGTTGAAGACAAGTGTTTAGCATTTTCACTGGAAAAGTTAACATGTAAGTAATTTAGTTGCTATATATACTTCTAGGATGCACAGTCAAAATTCTTGAGTTTGCTGGAATAGTACATCTACATTGTGAATAATGTTGCCAATGTATGTGTCATAATCAACCACTCTTTCATCCACACCCTCTTCTTTCTTTTTGGTTTCGCGGATATTTCCGCTTCCAAAGCACAAGCAATTACTATCGCTAAACAAGCTGCTTCAGTGGACATGCTTACGCGATTAAACTCAAAATTGAACTGAAGTTTGTGCAAACAGTTGTATCGTGTGTGGCCGAGTGTTTGCGCAAACACGATGTTGGCACAAACATGATGTTTGCGCAAACCGTGGACCGTGAGTGGGCCCTATAAGTAGCAACTTTTTTTTTTTTTTTTTTTTTGTAAATTAAACATTTGAGTTAATCCATCTTGATGTTTGCTTTTCCATATACACTACTATTTAAGTTTTTACTTCGGTTTAATAGTTGATGGCTAGTTGTTCGGTGATTAACAATTTCCGTCTTCCATGTGAGCTGAAAGCGATTAACGAATTAGGATTAAATAATTGGTGCAGTGACATTCGGGTAGAGACAAACAGAAGTGCTCCACTAAAAGCACAAATATGGTGCTGTTCACTTGAAACTTACAGTACATAATCTGGGACTGAATCTGCAATTGTACACACTAGAGGAAGCACTGGAACTGGAAATACTACTACTACTGTACATTTCATTTGTTGACTCGAAAATCATAGAATAATATTTCTCTCTCTTCTGTCCTTCTTCAGTTAAGAATATTGTGAAATCACTTGAATTTCTTGAAAATTATAGCATTCTTATGGAACCAGATTGCGTTCATTGTTGAAACTGTTATATTGTTAAAGGTTTGGATATCTCTCAACAAACAAGCTATTTCAACAATAAAGAAAATTCTAAATAAAAAATCGGCACGGATTGTTGCCTTCGATAGGTTATGAAATTCCTTCTCTAAAAATTTGAAATCTCTAGGTTGAAATTTGTAAGAGAAATCGTGAATTTTCGTGAAAGGTAAAAAATACATGAGAGAGATACGAAGACTGTAGTGACATCCATCGGCATAACTTGTCCCTTTAAACTAACCTTATGGTACAAACACCGTGAGAAAAATTACTATTTGCCAGCCTAGCTTAACAAGATTAGATGCATCTAATTGTATGAGATGATTGAATAATGTACATAACACATGTCATCAAATAAGAAATCTAATTTTGAAAGAAGTCTTAAAATGAACATTCAAGGGAACTAAACGCAGTTCTTCACAGTCCGAAGCTTACATATGTCAGCTGTTATAGTATGATGGCTTATGCCTCCATCCATGACTAGTATTGATTAAAATAGTATTTCTTTAACCACAAGGTGATAATGGTGACTATGTAAAATGAAAAATAAAAGTACTAAATGTAAAATTATACTGTATTTTTCATACATCAGAAGAAAAAAACAGCACTAAGTCATTCTAATATGGCGGCTGTGCTCTTCCCTTCCCGTCAAGGTTACTCAACTGCCTACTCTCTTTCTCTTTCTCTCGTACAAGATGCACATACATTTTCTACTGGTAGTAGCTCTCACCTTGATAACCCGAAGGCAATGCGTGTGTCTGGTCGTCCTGCCGATATGTAAAGTCCGGCATCGCTGTATAAGGCAAGAACAATGCATTCACGAAAAGCGTGGCAACATTGTTATCTGAAGATGAGGGCGAAGACTTAAGTAATAATGTTCGTTTGCTTCCATAGTATGGAAGAATGGAAAAATGCCGAAGCCACAGATCCCGAGGAAGTGAAACAAAATAGGTATTTATTTTCGATATGCAGTGTTGGGTCTTTGTGGCTTGTGCTTTTTAATGTTTATATGTTCACATTGGTGCTCAAATATGATGTTTTTCCGTACTTCTGTTTCATGTTTTTCAAATATGTTAAGCTTCCGATTTTCTATTTTTTCATCAAATATAAATATAGTTATGTTGGCGGTTATATACGCTGTGGAAAGAAAAATACATTATATGAACACAAGGAAAAGTCTAAATATCCCCTAAGAATTCCTCTTTCAGGACCTTCAAAAAGATACAGCTAACTGCTTGGTGTAACTGGGAGAAAATCATCCTGTTTAGGTTTCATAAATATTCACTTCAATCGTTTTATCCATTTCAAAATTGTCAAGATCTCACTTAGTAGTCTAAAGATCCCAGGTTTGAATTCTACAGCTGGCCATACTGTATTCCCTTTCCCAGTCCCACCAGGCCAGTGCTCGGATCTCTTGTCAACGTACCTCCAAAATTTCTGAGCTTGATTATTAATAATCGTTCATTGTGTTTATAACCTATTTACTACCTTTTACGTGATTATTCCTATTTCTGTATCGCTCGGTGTTCATAATATTTATCATATACACACACAAATACTTAAAGATATCACAAGTACAGTGCTATACCAGACATATAATGTATAATCCAGGTAATTATCGATTTTACTATAATAATTGGGCAACACCAAAATTAATATTGGTAGCTTCAAAATTCTCGTTGATGCTGTGAGAATGTAATTAATTAATTAATAATAAAGGTTAATGAGTCAGTAAGAATATCGTTAATCTGTGTGCATATATAAGTATAAACCCACTGACTTAACTCCCAGATTCACTCATCAACAGATCTCCGAAACTATTAGACGTAGAACCTTGAAATTTTGTGACAATGTTTTTCTTGCATCGTAGGCTGTAGATAAGACGGAGTTTTGCTAAATGTTTATCTTAAGATAGAATACTTGAGTTTTTTTTTTTTTTTTTTTTTTTTTGTTCTGTTAGCCAAATTTTCGAAACTGTATGGCGTAGAACCTTGCAATTCTCTGTAAAAGTTCTCGTTGCACCTCAGGCTGTAAGACGAAGTTTCAGGAATTGCATATCTTTAGAGATGATGGAAAGCTTAAATATATATATTTTTTTTTACATGTTTGCAGGCGCGCACTCAGAAATTTTTGTTGGGAGGGGTACAAGCTTTAAAAGGGATGTCCAATACTATATAAGAGGAAGAGTACAGATGAGGTGTAAGATCAAATTTTCATGCTACATCAATCATTTCCCCGTTAAACAAGTATAGTTTATTGAGAAGTATATTTGATACAAGTATTATTTTATTCATTTTGCAGAATTTGTTTTGAAGTTTTAGTTTTAAAATATATGGGAAAGCACATCTTTCGAATATATATATATATATATATATATATATATATATATATATATATATATATATATATATATATATATAACGCAAACACTTCTGGATTGGTTTCAATGAAACCTTCACAAGCGCCATGATTAGAATCCTAGGTTGGTTATAGGTCTTAGTTTAGTGCCTAGAGCGTATGCCTTTGGCACATGAGTCCCCAGATTATATTTCCGCTGGCAGACCAACGAACGGCAGACACTTATTTTGTTCTGATGAAAATATTCATTAGTTGTTCATTTGCATTCAGGATGGGATTCACACTGACATAACTTCTTTCTCGAGTGACTTTCAGTTTAGTTTTCTGCAATTTAATGATATGCGATTTAATTCTATGCCGTATATTATACAGGAAACTGTGCTACTGATTGATCACTTTGTTCAGAGGTTGTCTCACGGAAGAAATTCTATTAAAGGGAATTAGTTTGTGAATGTGACTGGACATAGAGCATCTTGTCTTAGTGATTTAAAATCCAAATTTCACAGAAACAGTCGTGATGTAGTATAATTTTCTAAAATAAACGTTCCTTATATTGATGCATTTTATTATTTTTATTTTTATTATTTTATTATTATTTTTATTGTTCTGCTATAGCATTGCTTACATTCCAGTATTGTGCTATTTTGAGAGAATAGTTTCCAGGTATTCCTTTAAAATAAACAGAAACGTGTTTAGAGTTTCATCACTCGTAGTAAGTTGCAGGGTACTGCCAAATATAGGAATGACATGAAAACAGCATTAAGGAAATATTCTGACACAGGAAATTCTTGAGATATGAGCAAAGCATGGTCAAAACTGACTTCCGTGTAACTTTTAGTATCTGTCACTTTATTCACATAGAAATGAGAGATTGGTTGATTGATTTCACGTTGTTTCTGCTTCATTGGACTGAGTATTCACTTTGGAAGGAAAAACCTATATTATTTTTCCAATCTTTCTTGGCATCTAACTTTCATAGTGTTGATGACATAGAAGGAATTTCGGAGTAGGGATACTTTTAAAAACTAGTTTATACTTTGTGTTGAAAGACACGATTGTCCCTCCTTATAGAAAATTTGTTATAAATGTTCAAAACGTATAAGCCGGTGTTGTTACAAGAATATTTTGATGCATTTGCGTGCATTTCTAACTTAAGAGTTTTTTTTTCTTTTTTTTTTCGGCCAAGTGGCAACAGACGTGTTTTCTGTTCGTGTGGTCCCAAGTTCGATTTCTAGTGAGGATGCTTGTCCCTGATACAAAATTGAGTAGTAGTAAGGAACTTTCTTAACCAGTGTGTTCCATGTCATGCAGCATCAGTTCCGAAAAATTGTATTAGTCTCCAGTTAATGAATCAACCTGAAGAGAAAGAAAGTGCAGGAAGCTACGACTTGGAATCAGTGCAGTACTCAGATAAGAATAAACTATATAGACTATTGGAGGCTGTCTTGTAGATCAGAGGAAGCCAGTAAACAACATTCTGTACATGAAAGAATTACGCACATTTCATCAATCAAAAAATTGGGGTAGAAATTTGTAATATGAGTCATATTGTGGACAAAGCTTCTTCGCATGAAGTTGAGGTTATCATTGGGAAAGGATTTTCAGAACTTCCTCGAGTTTCGTATAAGTAAACAGCATAAAAATTGTGGGAACATAATAAAATCAGTCGATTTAAACTTTAAACTTGACAATTAGTGTGCTACTTTCGTATAAAATGCAAGAATTAAGGTAGTATCGTTTCATACATGGGACCCAAAATACATTTTCCTAATATATAACCCTCACGCGTTCTTGTATCTTCAGTTTATTTTGGTGGATATATTTTTAAGTGTTGGAAACAATTATATGGTTAAAGTTTGTATAGTGAGTCAAACAATTCATGTATTTGAAATGCATACATACCTCTCCTGGACGTTCTGTTCCAGTTGGTGCAGCAAACTCAGGATCGGATGGGCATGCCATTATAGTCTTTGTTGAAAGACTTTCGTAAGCTGATATTGAACATGCTGTGTGTGGATGTGAAACGACAGCTTTTGAAACGAAGCGGGTGTTCAGTTACGTTTTTAATATAATTGTACGTTATACACACATTTATTTTATTTATTTGATGGGACTAAGGGAAAAAGAAAGAAAAAAACTAATATAATAAGTTTCACATTATGCTGTACTTAATAGTGTACTATGAAGCATCATTCTTACGAAACCTCCAAAAAATAACTCTCTGTGGTTCACAGTATTTCGTTTTAGCATTTCAAGTCAAATGCATTGCTTCGGCAGCATCTATAGTAGTGTAGTTAATGATATCCAGCATTCCTCAAGTTTGTGTATTTACTTATCTCCGGAAGATGTTCTACTCTGAATCGTAATGCAAAGACTACATCATGGTGATGTATTATTTTATTTTCATCGACCATGTGAATTCCTATAGACAGTTAGGGGTATTGGTACGGACTACTTTTTTAGGGTGACACCTGTACGTCCATTTATTTTTTTCAGTAATTGCAATTTTAATGCGTACTTTGATGGGTTTCCTTTTCTCAAGAGTTCATTTTTTCGCCTTTGGGACTATAATTATATTGCACGAACTATCATGTGGCAGATGTAACGTTTCCTCTGCCTGTAAAAAAAGAAAAAGAAAAAAAAAGAAAAGAGCGTCACGTAATCTCGTAGTTAGCATTGAAAACGAATTTAGATTTTCTTGTTCTTTTCTTTAGTGGTTTGTATTAAGCCAAACACAAACACGTCCAGCTTGCAGAGAAACGAAACTATTATTTTTCTGTTAAAATGTATAAGACACTGCTGCAAACTTTCATGAAATAATGAAAGCATTACTAGTTTCATTGACTGGTAGTGACAGCAATGGACTGAAGTGGCTTGACCATTTTTTAAATATATTATTATTATTATTATTGATGCAACAGGGTTTAATTATTTTAATTGTATTGACAAAGTATCTCAAGTCTAAAATATGAGACAACTCGTCTTTGCTTAGTATCCCATGCATTTGGCGGAGGTTTGATATTTGGAAGAACTTATAGTATTAGGAATGAGTGAACACACTAATTCATTTAGAAACGATTTCTGTTATGTCAGAAAGTATGAATTTCAGCAGAAATTGTACGCTTCGTGTATTATACATGTACTTCAGGTGGTTAACTTTCCAGAATATGTTTAGGTACATAAATCCAAATTTCTCCTAAGGAAAAAATTACATATTTTATAGTTAGGTCAATGCCCTTCTTCCATAGCTAATAATGTTGGTCACAGTTGTCATGAGTTCCGACTGGTCAACAATTCCTATCTTGAAGGGCATAAAGGTCGTTTCGTGTGGTGCCTTCAATTTTACCACTATCGTTCTTACTAAGAAGTGTGCACAAGCGTGAGGCAAACTAGGAGAAACACTGGGAACACATCTATAAGTAGAAATGCATTGTCAAAGTGTAGAAGGAAGGTGAAATAAGCAGTTCCTGAAAATACGTACCTGTATTTAAGGGAAAATATCCATTTGCAGAACCAATCTCCGTATGGGGGTTCACACAAAACATGGGGTTTCATGGATTTAGCATTAATGATTTAAACAAGAATGCCCTTGAGAACAGTCAAGAAGGTAATATGCTTTCGCATTTATCATTGTTTTGCCGGCCTTTTCCTGTCTTGAGGCGGCATCTGTTTGATTTCCGCCCGTTGAAGTTGCTTTGTCTGGTGTTCGTGCTGTGGAATAGGTGGTGGCTCGTTTTTTCTCTGCGAGATAGAGGGAAATAAGCATGGAAACAGTGGAGCGCGGCGTTTCGAGCTACATGCTGAACAACTCAAAAAGTACCACTATAAAAAAGGCAATAATACGGTAGATGTTGGGTGTATCAGAGGAAGAGGAAGACATCCAGAAATAAGAAGCATTAAATGTAATAGTTTCATTACTTATTGAAGTCTGCAAAGAAAGAAATTAGTTGGGTTTCATGTTTTGTTCACCGGCTGTAATCGAGGTAGTTTTGACATGTAATAAAAATGTGACATACGCACGCATGTATATACACACATACAGACGCACCTGTTCGGTTAGTCGCGAATATATTCCTACATGTGTATATTAACTTCTATAAGACTGTACGATTATTAATCCCATTGTTGTATGTGATGACTCACGATTCACATGAGACATTTACTTTCCATGTTTTAGTGTCTTTCATTTTTGATATCTTCATTAAATAGTTGAGTTAATGTTTCGACTTTGTTTTGCTTTCCCCAAGTTAGAGTGAAGCAGGTGACTTACGTTCGCCATTTTCCTTTCCCACCACTGGTGGACAACATCGTGTCCGTGGGTTTTCTCAGGGTACTCCCATTTCCTCCCACATTTTCATTCCACCAATTATTCCATCATCATTCACTTGCCTTGATCATCTGTATCCCTTATCATAATCGTGGGACATTGAAATGAAAGACTTCATTTAATTTCATTTTTCCTTTTCTACCACTTCCCCTCTTCTTTTCTTTTCTTTCTTCTTTCTTTGCATTATGTGTGCTAAAATATAGTATCAATAATGTGCCTCGCAATATTTAACAACATAAATATAAACATAAATAAATTTGTTTCACCCAGTGAGCATCTGATTTTGGTATCTCGACCAAACTTGGCCAAACATATTCACAGATCGTCTTCGAATACCGCCTAATCCGGGACAGGAAGGGCAACAGAGGAAGTTACAACTCTGCAAAGCTTTCAGAATGGCACTAAAATTACTAAATTCACATCTTAGTTCAAAATAAAGCTAAGTGCCATATGTAAAAATTTCGGATATCTACTTATATTCACCGTCACCCTATGGTCATATAGCCAACGCCATCTGTGAGCGTTGCTATGAGCTACAAGGTGAGATTGGGACTTCGATTTTTTAGGTGCAGATTCCCATAAATAAATAGACCCATAATCCAACAAAAAGAGTATTTACCAAAAATTGATATTTGTTGATGTAGAGCTAAATATATTTAATAATGTTGATTCAAAATTATGTTCGAACCAGTGGCGTAACGTCAGAACCTGCAACGCAGGCAGGCCCAGAGGCACTCTCCTTTTTTATATGCTCTTAATGAGTTCAGGTTATGTATGACAGTGGTTTCATAGTATAGTTTTAAGTGTCCATTATGTGTAGTCACCACCATCATAGGTATTCTGCTTTTATTGGCAGGCCACTTGCTGTAACTGATAAACTTCTATGCCCCATGGTCTACCGCTAACCTCTTCAGCTTTAGGTACGATTTTTCTGTTTTGATATCGCCCATTAATTGTAGTCTACTTCACCCCCTCTCTCTTTCCTGCCACCATACGCTCTTAAACGTTCTTTGTGATACAGCTCCTTTAGCCAATGTCCCAACCAGTTTTTCTTCCTCTTCTTAATAATATCTAAAATTGTTCTGGAATTTAACGTAAACTCTCAATAAATAAATAAAATCATTGCTAAAACTACATTTTTCTTTCAGTATGCGTAATTAAATAAGTACCATAGAAATATATTATAGGACCGTCATTCTTTTGGGATTTTTCAAATTATGATAAATGGACACTGAAGTAACACTGTACAGTAGTTTGTTTGTCTTTGATCTCAGAATAACCTCGTGTTCCTATATTCCTAGCTTCTTGTTTATTCTGACTACTAATGTCTGCATTGTTAACTTGCTGCTTAAATTCCATTCTAATGCAGTAGTACATTGATGCGCATGGAATGTTGATTCATGAGAAGGAAATAGGTCTTTTTTCAGAAGCTCTACAAACTCTTGCAGAAGATCCGAGTTCGACGGTAAGGGCTCATTTGGTTCGGTATGAGTTCCGAACTGTAGCTGTAGGTTTGAGTCGTCTCATATGGCCTCTTGCTGGTGAACGGGACCTAAACTACGAATCAACAAACCAGCCAACAAATTCTTGCAATGCGTAAGTGATAATATATTGTTTCAGTGTTTCCAGAATATTTCTTTCTTTTTTCGTAGTGGTTTGCTCATATCCATTTTCCAGATTGTGAATTTTGTGACAGTGGGCGATACATCATCTCTGTGTTTTCTATAAATCGAACAGCGTCTAAGGGTATAAGTTGCGTGAAAGCAAAGTATATGATTTTCCGTTATCGCTCTAGACTTATTTGCATTGGGAGAAGTTTGTATCCTATAAGATACACAGCATTTAAAATTCATAGACAATCGTCATTCATCTGCAGCTACTTTTGTCCATTTGAACTAAACTAAACTCTTTGACACGTATGTCAGAAGGACTTAAGCCAACTAGTCGAAGATTTAAAAGTTCGTATGTATATATGACCAACATGAGTCGTACCGCCAATTTTGCTGATTTCCTTCCTCAGCGTTCATTTATCCAGGTCATGGGCCTCATGGGTAATTGGTAGAGTGTTCACCCCTGGTATATGGGGTCTCTGGTTCGAATCCAGCTCTCGCCAGATTACCTTTGTGGTGGACAAACACCGTGCGTGTTCGTTTTCTGCCGGGCTTCTACCGTTTCCTTTACTTCATTCCACCAATTCGATCATTATTATCATCACTGTCTCTTGTAGCCTCAGATCATAATCGTGGGACGTTAGTTAAATTAAGGAAAACGCATCGATGTACTGACCATATCTAGCGCTGCTTGACATAGGCGATCTCACGAGAGCTAGTTTTGCCCCACTGTTATTAGGGATTATAATCATTAAGATAGATCCTTTACATAATAATAGCCGGAAGTTTATTTTGCACGTTTCCGAATAACGACGACTAGCTATGCATATAACAGCTTATGTCAGTTTATAGATCAACTCAGATGGTTTTTCGTATAGTGAATGTAAAAAGATGAAGTCCTTAGTACATGAAAGTAGTTGCGGATGTGACTGTACGTTATACGCTTTTATTGTAGTAGCATTGTTTTCATCTGGAGTCAAGCTGAGGATTAATGTTCGTTCGCAAAGTTGTGAAATCATGGGAAATTGTTGAATGTATTCGTCGTCAGGGACACAATATTACTGCCTTTAGAGACAAGTGACAAGTGTTCTAACATGATATAGACTTGTCACCATAACTAGGAGCATTACTATACATCAGCACAATAAAGTTGACCCACTTTATTTTATGTTTTATATACAGTATATGAGTGGAAAAGTGTGAGAAAGTAACAGTAAATTGCAACGAAAAAGCTATTGACATACTTCCCCAGTTTGAAGTTTTGTCTTTATTTGTTTCACATGGCTGGAAATAGATGTTAATGACACTATGAACACTATAAATAAATTTAATATTTAATTTAAAAAAAATAG
The DNA here is from genome assembly GCF_964235325.1 of Thermobia domestica. NCBI lineage: Eukaryota > Metazoa > Arthropoda > Insecta > Zygentoma > Lepismatidae > Thermobia > Thermobia domestica. The sequence goes on along the minus strand of NC_137459.1, from coordinate 274,803,794 downwards.
TTTATAGTATAGTTCTCTCTGTGCATGCAAGGTTTCTCTCCAATTCCATTTGCAAGGAGGAGTGATGTGATACAAAATGTCTGTGGCAGTGGAACTGCAACTGCAGATGTTCTATATTACAGTAGTTTTATATTTCTATACTTAAATTAAAGAGGCAAATAAATTAATTTAAATATTAATATGTTTCTATGGAGATAAAGGGTCTTATTTAATTTAAATATTAATATGTTTCTATGGAGATAAAGGGTCTTATTCAGAGTCGTTTTGTGCCATGCTAAAGGGCTCGACTAACATATGTTTCCTGCAGTAGTCAGGCATTTAGTATGACGCTAATCATACGTCAAAACGACTCTGCATAAGGCGGAAAGAGTCTAACCCGTAACTGGGCGTCCTGACAAAATCACAAATGGACGTATGGAGAGAACAGCTATCCAGCTTCTTAAATTTTAAGTAAATGTATTAAAAATCAATTTGATGAATTGGTCCGTTGGTTGATTTGGAGTTTCGTGTTTGGTTCAGCACCGAGACTGTATGAAACGTGAACCAAGAACTTAACTTGGAATTAGAACCACAGAGCTTTCACAGTAATTCTAACCGGTTTCTTCTGCACTGAAAGCACGTACGCTAATCACATAGCCAGTTCAATGAGGATCACTACTCTTATAAGAAACCAAAATCATATAATTATAATCATCAAAGTTATCAACGAAAATAAACATTTTATGCATATTACGGAGCAAAGTGTGTGTTTTTTTTTAATGTCCCGTGATTACGCTACGAGCGATGGTCGGATGTTAATGCACGAAATGATGGAATAAAGAAATTGGAAGAATCTCGAGAAAACTCATCGCACGTAAGGTGTTTGTACACCACTAAGTCCACTTTATGCGAGCTGCGATAAAACCAGGAACCCGACGCACCAGAGGTGAGTGCTCTTGCACTGAGCCACCGCGGCGTCCACAAGATAAATTCATTTAGAGAAGTTGGACAAATACGTAATTGATTTCTCCCAACACTGATGTAAGGCTTACAAGAAAATTTATAATTGAATGAAAAACATTGATTTTTTTTTTTTTTTTTGGATCAGGGCCCACAAAAATTTTGAATGCCTTCTAAATCGAAGTTTCGTATTTTTTACGGAATAAGCATATCATACTGAGTTAAGTGGTAGTTTTGCTTTGGCTGCACTATGTGTAGTTCTCGAGATATAAGATGTACAAGAAAATTTCCGCCTGAAATATATTGGATCTTTTGATCCAAAAAGAAAGAAAAAAAGAAACATCCATTCAGAACAATAACTCCATTAATTATTGCAATATAGATTCTTCTCGGCTCCTAAGTCTGTACGAGGGCTGTTGAAAAAGTTTCTGCAAACTACTACTAATAATAGTTCGGTATTTTTTGCTATTATAACATTTGGAAGAATGACATTTCTATGTTTAAATTATCTTTGATTGTTTGAGCCTATTCGTTTATTTTTGACATCAATTAGAAGCAGTATTTTTGTGAGAAAAATGGAAATTTCTCGTGAATACTTTCGGACAATGATTTGAAAAATCAAATGTAGTTTAATACCAAAATAATGCATTGAGTGATTTCATTAGGCTTTCGAGGATAAAGCACCATCCAATAGGACTTTGTGCAATTGATTTTCCAAAATTCTGACGTGGTCGCACATTTCTTAGTGATTAAATTCATGAAGGTCATTTATCCACGTCTGTTGTTGCCAGCAAGGTTGATAAAATGATTGAAAGAGTTGAGGTCCCTTTCACCAGCTAGGCTATATAAGATGGGACCTACTGATTAACGTGTAATCCGAACCACATGAGCTCCCGCCGGAAATCGAGCCCGGTCTCCCATGCCAAAGGCGCGTACGCTAACTGTTTAGCTACGAAGGAGCTCAAAATGATTGGAAGAGATCGGCATGTGACATACCATGAGATTCATACATTCATGAATATTGACATAAAAGCCATACGATTTAATACGGAAATTTTCAAGCAGTTGGATTCCACACAACTTGAACCAAACTCAAGTTCGCGTCAATTGTTACAAAGAAGTGCTCAAAATATTCAACCGAGGAAAGCTACATTTGGTGCATTACCTCGGTACAGAATACAAAACTTGGATCTGTTCATACGAACCCAAAACTAAACAGCAATCCACTGCTTGAGTTATCAAAGTGAGCCGAGACTAACAAAAGTTGTTTGAATGAGGAGTGCTGCTAAGCAAATGATTGCATGTTTTTTCGGTTACACCGGACATCTGGCAGCCATAGTTTTAGAAGATCAAGGGTTTGTAAATGATGAGTGGTATACAACAATTTGCTTGCCAGAGGTCATCAGTGAATTGTGTTAAACAAATCCAAATTGTCGCGTCGTTCTTCACTATGACAACACCAGCCCTCATTCAGCACATCAAACTGTTGATGTTCGTCCAGTAAAAATGTTGAGTTAATGACCCATTGTCCATACTTACCTGATTTATTACCTAGGGACTTGCTTTTTGTTCTCACACATGAAGAATAAGATGCGTGGTGAGCGATTTGTTCATCTGAAGCAGCTATTAACGCATTCCGAACAGCAGTTTGTGAAGTAGCAAGCTCATAGTGGAAAACATGGTTCCATAATCAGTTTGAGCGTATGCAAAAATGTATCGATCTTTCCAGAATTTCACTTTTTTTTTCAAATATTGATTGGAGAGACATTTTTTTAGCAGCTCTTGTATATATAAATAAATAAAAACTTCCCATGAGAAATCAGCTGAATGCACAGGTCAAACAAGCAGTGAAACATAGTGACTCTCCACGAGTTGTCTGACGTTATGTGCCACTTGTGGTCGCCCATTGCTCTGTTGACAGTTGTCCCTTTACGTCAGTGATGTAACGGTGGTTGCTGAATATCCCATTAGTATGTATTAGACACGAGTGAGAACGGACTCCAGTAGCAGACCATTGACATAACGCTCTGTGGCGATCCAGTGTGGTGAATAGTGCCTCACTCAGTTTGTCGCTGCTGCAGCACTGCGAGACATGAGTTCGACCGCCGCGCCGTGCTGCTGCTGACAGAAGCTAGATTTATCGAAGATGATATCATGCTGTGTGACCCTCCATCTCTGACATTCTGAGTAGTATTCCAGCCCTAGATGCGCATATTGTGATCTCTTAAGGTAATCTACCATTGAACGCCATGAAAAATGATCCAATACTCCAGATGACATCTAATTATAAGCGTATATTTTGGTAAGTTCGTAACACTCCCGATTTTTTTCTTGAGTATTCGTGATGTAGCTGTACGGACCGCAGTGCTCAGGTCAAAATATGATTTTCCTGTCGATCAGTGATGTGATGTGGCCGTTGGAATCTTGTCGAAAACGTGCTCCTCAAGCTACCGATTTCATATATGTCCAATATGGTGATCGTGGACCTTATGCAGAGTCGTTCTGAGCCGTGGTTAGTGCCATACTAAAAAGTTAGACTAGCATATGTTTCCTGCAGTAGTCAGGCCTTTGGTATAATGCTAATCATACATCAAAACGACTCTGTATAATGCGGCGTATGTCTAACCCAGTTTATCAGCTATGACAGCCACATTCACTGAAAGGCATATTTCAACCGTCAACATAGTACATTTGAAGGGTAAGGGGAAAAAGCTACAATTACGAATGAACACTAACTTTTAACTGTATTAAACGATCGTTCTTGTAATTCAACCCTATTCATTTTGTACACGGTTTTCAATATTAAAAAGCCGTTTTCTCGAAACTGTAGTTCTGTGACATCCCTTGTTTTTCCCCTTCCCCTTCATTTGAGGAAATATTTCCGTTACATAACTGAGGGTCTTTGTTCTTCGCTCGGTTACTGTTACCAGAAGTTTGCCCGAGATTGCGACGGTAATCAAGTCTCACGTCAGCATATTCGTTATGCAACGAGAATTCAATTGAACATGAATATAGAGTTTGTTGGTCTCCTAAGTCGAACAAGATCTCATTCGTGGCCATATGGTTAGCATACTAGCATTCAGTGCAGGTGATCCGGATTCGATTTCGGCCCAGAGCTCATAATGATTTGAATCCCACCTTAAACTATAGGCCTACCTCTCATATAGCTTCGATGCTGAACGGGAATTAAGCTCTAAATAAAGCAACCAATCTAAGCCAAATAAAATATCTAAGTGGATGACTTGGTTGGATATAGATATTTCTTCAAATTGTGAAGTTTCTGGGTAAAGTCGTAGAACCACTATTTCTGCACAACAATCCAAAGTGTCAAAATACTTTATAGTTTGCTCAGTAAATCAGACAATGCGCTTTCCTTATTAATAAAGATAGTACGAAACTTGACTCTATCAGGAGACACACAGCTTAATCAAAAACGTTTTCCTTTGCAATTTGCAGAGAAATTTACTTTGTTCGTTAAGGCTGTTGATTTTCACGGCGTATTTTCACGTACTTCAAAATACTGAAAAGAAAAGTCTAATTTAAATTCTGAAACTTAGTTATTCTGGTATGTAGGACTAGATAATTTTAAAACCTAAGGAGTGATTTGAAGAGGTTCTTGTATTGGTGAGCATGCAAGATATTTAGCGAAAAGTTGCTTTGGGTGCAGAAGTTTCAGGGCTTTGAAAAATGTCTTTGACGTACCAGTTTTCAAGTATTGAAAATTACGTTTTAATTTTTCCTTTATTTGTAGCAGAGTTTAGAAGAAAAATGAAAGAATCTGTAAAATTTAACGAACATTATTTACACTAATTAGTTGACATTGTTATAAAGGCAGAAATATATATGCAGTTATATATATATAATGTAATAACTATTAGCTATTGCGTTGAAGTGACGCTATTCAGTAGCTTTCTCCCATACTAGAGCAGTTGTGTGTGTCCTGAATCGAACGAGTGCTGTAATTCAAGAAGCCAGCTTGCAAACAGAACAATTGATTTAGATTTGCGGTTTACCATCTTTACGAGTTTGCATAATTTGATATCAGCATTGGGTCACTGATTTGGAATTAAAATAATAAGCAATTAATTTGTAGAAAGAAAACAGATGGAAAAAAGTTCCTAAGTGGTCTGGTTGTTACGCCGCCAGTAGATACTAACTTCACAGTTTTCTTTTTTCTTTCTTTCTTTTTTTTTAAGTATCTGCAGTGACAGTAGTCATAAAGAATATCAATCAATGCATATGATTCCCGAAAGACAAAATCGTTGAATATGAATTTTGAATGTTGGGAAATGTATGAAATTATTAAAACAGTTAGTAACTCTAAAGATATAGATAAGTCACTCTTAGAGACACTTTATTTTATCCTACGTACTTCCATATATACAAACGCACGCACACACTCGACATACATACACGTGCTGCCCTTTCCTATACCAAAATTTATTGTATGTCTTGAGATTCCTCTTCGGATCGTAAGTGGAATAATATACATGTAAGCATGAACCTACAGGTGTCATTTACTTCGAACATGGAATTTGGTTCGCATGTTTTATTACTACTAATAGTTATATTGCAACGCAGAAGAGCCGGAAAGTTAAGATGGATCATATCTTCACGGTTCTACCACAGAAAAAGAAAGAAAAATTAATAAAGCGGTGTTTCGGTATATATATTTTAGTGGACAGAATTTAGACTGGGCTAATAAATAAGAAGGAGAAATAAAAGAAAAAAGAACAGGTACTATAAGATGGCATTAATGAATATAACTCCAAACGGCTTAAAGACTTTCTTCCAACCCGTAAGCCAGCATATTTTATTGCTTATGTTTCGGTTCTTGCGCGTACCTATCCTAATGGCTCGTCACTAAAGCTCATAAATTCTTTAAAGGGTGTAATTTCACCTTGTGGAACCTTGTGGAGGGTGTCGAACACGCATCGTACACGACTATAAACATGACGTTTTCCTCTACTTAGTGGGGATTGCGAGGGCGCACTACTTGGATCTCGACTAACTGCTTTCTGCTCTTATTCGTATCGGATAGACAGTGTCACGTTTTGGTTGGGTCGAAAATGAAAGATATAAATGGAAGCATCTCTGTCCATGAACTGATTACGTAGTTCAAATAAAAGCTTACTTTTTAAGTCTTACTATATATATTAATGGAAATAGTTTCTGGAATTTATATTTCTGTTAAAACAATATGTTATCTCTGGTGCGTGGGGTTCCTGGTTCGATTCCCGGACAAGTAAGTCTGTGGTGGACAGCATCGTGACCGTGGGTTTTCTCGATGTGCTTTCGTTTCCTCTCAATTTCTCATTTCCCCAATTCTTCCAGCATCATTCATTTGAGTTAATCTTCGTCCCCTTTAGCTTAAAGGGCATGAACTTGGGACGTTAAACTGAAATATTTCGTTTCATTCCATTTACGAACAGTATGTTGATAGCCTTTTAAAAAAAGGTATAAAATAATGTTTGTTCTTACTGTAGATTGTGTACAACCTTCGTCAATCGACTGCTGCTGAAAGGTCTCTTCAATTCCTTTTTTAACTAGTATATTACCTCGGGCAATTCTTTCCCAAATTACTCCGCTGTATTTCGTGATATCATCACACCAGCTTACATGGGACACCTCCTAGCTTCGTTTTTGTATCTTTGTATCCATTCAGGGATGGATATCATAATCTTCAAGGAATGGGAACTACTTTTTTAGAACATAAAACTGCAAGGACGTAATTCCGCTTCACCAACTTTCCTTAGAAGGGCTGGATCAAGTACCACAAGAACTTTTTATTGTGGTACTTTCTCTCGTTTAATTTACTCAATGACGTATGGAGTCTTGGGGTATACCTTCTTTGTTTCATCATTACATTTTTACTTCAGTTTATATCTTGAAAATAGCTTGATGTAGAACTGTTGAGTCTCCTGTAATTGTTTCAACAGATTTCATGGGTTTAGTTGGTGATTATGCTATCTTTTTTCCTTAGCCTCATGATTTACTTTCGTTCTCCGGTTTTGAAATTGTTCGTCTAAAGAGATTGCTGTTGTCTCCTTATGTATATATAGGTACTATTGATTTATGGCTTTCGTTGTCTTGCGAAGTTCTTTGTTCTTCATCACTGGAGATGAAAATGCCAGTAGCATATTATTACTGTAATCTTGAACTTGTGTAATCGTGTGTCATAGGGATTGTTTCCAAAACATCCTAACCCGTAAAAAAGCTAATATTTAGTAATATAAGAATCATACCTTTCGTTCCTCGAGAAAAGTGACCCATATTACTTTACGATTCTGTTGCATGGCACCCAATATGTGGAGTTTAGTACAAAATTAAATATAATTTCTTAATAGATTCAAGTGAAAATTCCGAGTAGTTTATTTCATCCACATTTCTATAAATTTTGTGCGTTGGAAATTATAGCTCAGGATATTTTGTATTTTGAAGAAATAAGGGAAAATAGATAAAAAGTTCCGCAAAACATCTTGGAAGATAATATTTCAAAATGAGACCTAGAATTTGGAATCACCTGAAGAAAAATAATGGAATAAAATGATTTTCAGCAGTTAGAATATTTTGAGATATATATTGAAAATATATTCCGTTTTAAGTGATAAGATGTAGCAGAATTTTACGGCGTATTCAGCAGTGCAGTACTTCGTGATTTGAAAAAGTTTGTAGTTTATCTTTTGGTTCAGCATTTTATGATTATAGTGTGATGCCGTATATATTTATTTTTTTCTGACTTGTTCTTTTATTGCTGCAAGAAATCTTTCCGGAAAACGGAAGCTTCTCCTATATATATATATATATATATATATATATATATATATATATATATATATATATATATATATATATATATATATATATATATATATATATATATATAAACGACTTCATTCAAAGGTTTGTATTGTTTTATTGATACTGCTCAGAGGTTATTTAACAGATCTCTGATACAGCGAGACGCAAAGTGTTGAACTTCCCAACACCACGTCCTGTTTTCGTATTCAGTAGCTTCGACGATCAGTATTAATAACAGATAACACACAGTGACTTTTGTAATTGAATTATGCAGTATCCTCAATTGGTAAGCCATATTAATCAATAGGAACAAGCACGCGAGGATTTTTATGGTTTTTCTTTGCGAATTGGCGTGAGAAAGGTTACATACAGCCGGTTCTGTCTCACGGCATTTTAATCTTCATCCAAGCTGTCAATAATCGATAAACGAAAACCAAGAAAATATCATGAAAGAATTTCTGAGTTTCTCTCGTGTTCTTTCTTTCTTTCTTTCTTTCTTTCTTTCTTTCTTTCTCTCTCTCAATCTCTTTTCGTTAAAGCAAAATTGATAATAAAAGCCAACTGGATAAGCCAACTTCACTATGTGGTAATAACCGGAATGGAAGAACCTGTACCGGCCTTCAATCCTTAAGGATGTCGCGTTTATCTCCTAACTGTCTCGAATTCAAATCCATGTGTGTTCTGCCTCACCAATGTTTTTCACTTGCACGAATGCTGCAGTGCTACTTATTGTTAGATGCAAAATAAAGATGCTTCTTTTTTATTATTTTTGAGTTTAACGCCCCTTTCAGCAGCGAGGCTATATGAGACGACACCTACTGATTAACGTGGAATCCGAACTACATGAGCTCTAGCCGGAAATCGAACCCGGGTCTCCCGCACATACTGGAACCGTTTAGTCACGAGGGAACTCTTAAAGTGACTTAGTCTTTATGTGATGCAGCTACAAAATGGAGGTAGAAACAAAAGAAAGAGTTTTGTAGCTGTTAAAAAAAGGTATTCTTACTATGTCATTAAAAAAACTGTTTCGAGAGACAACGATGAAAAGATCGCTTTATCACTATTGAACTTCTTTTGCCAATTAATAATTACATTACAGTAATTAAGCATGAAGCGCAGTAAGTAAAGCAGTACTAACTGAGCTAAGTTCATTTTTTAAAAGTCTTCTTCAGGATTAAATAATTTTCTACCACGATTTAGGTGGAAATTATCTTCAGTTATATTTCTGTGTTGCTGTTGAATTTGCCAAACAGTTGAAGATAAATTTAAGGCAGTGTGTCAGAATAGTATCACTGTGTGTGTACATTTCTTCGAAATTAAGGAAATCTGAATCATGAATACAATATATACATATGTTTTAAATTAGGGTGCTACGTGTGTATTTCAAAATATGTTTCTATGATTTGTACATCTGTATTTGATGCACATCGTTGCAGGTTGGATTTTTGTTAGTAGCAGAACTTTCTGTGCTTACTCATCATTTTGAGACTTTCTGCAAGCTATTTTAAGAAATAGCAAACCTCAATCAAGAAATTCGAGAATGGCGGTGGAGATCAGTACTCAAACTACATATCGCCAGTCGAATTACGTCATCTAGCCACCCAGAGCCCTTCACTCATTGCAGCACAGTTTACTGTATTATTATTATTTATTAGAATAGAAGAAGTTGATCGTTCAAGACTAAATCTCTTCTACCCAGAAAATGCACTAATATTATTTGCTTTAAGTTTGCTTGTCATCCTTTACTTGCGTTGTATTTAAGACATTTCCCTTCTCTTAGTTTCACAAATTAAAGGTATTATAAACTCTGACTAAAACTATCTTCATTGAAGAAAACTTATTTCGAACATTTGATATTTAAGAAGTTTGGTTTACCAAGATTTCATAATATATTTACCATGTCCATCCGCCCGTCTGGGAGACAAAAAATCTCGAGAAATAGTGGATCATTCATCATGAGATTTGATCAGAATGTTGAGCGTCAAAAACTTAGGAGTGTCTATTCTTAACTCTATACTAAAACCAGAAGTGGTTGAAATCCACTACAATTTCGGTTTGTCTTGACCTACATAAAGCAAAAACGATAACAAATAGCGAGAAATGGCATTTCGGAATCGATTTAGCGAACTAAGAATGTATACCATCTTCTCTTTTAACTCTCTATTCGAACCGGAAATGGAGGAAATCAACCACTTCGGATTTTAACATTGATCGCCATAGAATAAAAACCGTAATATATAACGATAAGCGGTTTTCTGGGATCAGTTAAGCGTCCCGAAAATAGATGCCATTTTCACCCTAACCTTTATACTAAAACCGGAAATGATAGAAATCAACTACTTCCAGTTTTAACGTTGATCATTATAGAGGGAAAACGATAATAGATAGCGAGAAGCTGTTTCTGCAATCAAATAAACGTCCTAAGAATACATTCCATATCCACTCTAATCTTTCTATCGAAATTGGAAGTGACAGAAATCAACTAATTGTGGTTTTAACGTTTTTTGCCATATAATAGAAACTGTAACAGCGAGAAGCGGTTTTCTGTAATCAATTAAGCATCCCAAGAATATATTCCATCTCCATTCTAATCTCTCTACTAAAACTGGAAGTGGCAGAAATGGACCATTTCCGTTTTTATATTGGTCGTTATAGAGCGAAAACGCATCTGACAGCGAGAAGCGGCTTTCTGCAGTCGATTGTGCGTCTCAAGAATACAATTCCATCTCAATTCTAATATTTCTACTAAAGCTGGAAGTTGCAGTAATCAACCAGTTAGTTTTAACGTTGATCGCTATAAAGTAAAAATGGTAGTAGAAGCAATTTTCTGCAATTGATTAAGCGTCACAAGAATATATTCATTCTCCACTTTAGTCTCTCTATTAAAACCGGGAGTGCCAGAAATCGACAGCTTCCAGTTTTAACATGATCGCCATAGGACAATCGAGATATAAGCAGTTTTCTGTAATCAATTAAACGTGCAAAGAATATGTTCTATATCCACTCTAATCTACCTATTAAAACCGTAAGTGGTATACATCTACTAACTACCACGTCCGGTTTCAGTAATAATTTAGAAAATATCACGCCGTAAGGGAACAATTTTCTTCATGTGATGTACACGTGATAGTTGTTTAACATTATTTTTCTTTGTTTTTAATTATATCAAAACATCCAGTTGAGTTTGTTGATTGGAATAGAACGTCCATTTTCAGCACGGAGACTATATGTGACATAATATTTAAAGTAGAATCGGAACTACTACTTCGAGGGTGTTACACCACAAAGAATCAAATTCGGAACCACCTGCACAAAAAGCACATGTGTTAGCCATTTGACTATGAAAGGGAAATAGACACGACTTAAAAGTTATAATTATTGTTACTATCTACGAAAAGGTTTTATGTGCTTATTCTGTTGATTGATATGTACAATTTCATATAATGTTTAAGAAAGAAAAAACGGTTGAAGTATTTCAAGAAGCGGAACTTCCATTAAGTAATTATAGGTATAAGATAAACAAATTTCGCTGACAAACCAAGACCTATCTGTGAGGTACATAAATAAGAAGTATACATGTAAACAACGAGACAATCTATTTTTTTTTCTTTCAAACTTATTCTTTGCAAATCATGTATATCCAAATGTATCACTCATTATACTAATTACTAGAAGCAATAGAAAATTTTACGCTCATCTTATGGCTTGCTATAACCGTTTTTAACAATAATTTTCTCCTGTTGGTAACTTAGTAACATTTCCAACACAACTGTACTGCCTCCAAGCAGTGTTACACCTTCTCGTGCTAGTTCAGAGTTCTCTTTGTTGCATTTGGAGGCGACATGTGCAAGTTGTAGCATTCTGATTTTAATGATATTTGTATATATTGCTTGGAGCACGAAAACTCTTACATCAGCTTATGTTGTAAGCAGTTGAAATTGTAATTTGTTAATTCCATTATTTTTTTCTACAGCAGGGGGCACTTCGATTCTTTAGCAGTTTTCTAACATTATATTATTATTATTGGCAGGTTTTCTTTAATCAATAATGAAATATCTGTATATCAAACCCTCTTTTATTTAGGATTTATTACTAAATCATGAAGCAACATAGCGAAATTTAATCAATTGATTTGTTTTACTTAAACAAAAATCAAACACATGGAGTAATAGATAGTATATTTTTACTTTCGAGTGACGAAAGGGGAGAAGGAACTATGATGATCTTGGGGAAAAAAATCGATTTTGAAATTTCAAGAGTTTTGTACGTTAGGTACCGAAAAAGTGGCTTTTTTCGACGCTAGTCCGTCTGTTCGTCCTGATGTACACTCGCCTAGAGGCCATACCGTTCAACATATCTAAACCCAATTTTAAACTTAAGGTTTTATGTGATTGTCCAGGGAAGCTTTCCAAATTTTCTTCCTACCCCTAAAAATAAGGGAAATGTACGTAAGGGTGAAGCAAAAGCTATTTTCTCAATAACGTCTCCAACGATGTTATTCATATGTCATAAATCAGTTTTTCAATAATAACCTCATACCTGTAGTATAAGCCTCTCTGGGAAATCGAGAAAGGTAGTTTACTCTAGGGGAAGTTTCATGGGACGATTTTTTCGGAAGCGATAATGTTCATATTTCATAAAGAGATCATTTATAACCTGACAGTATGGCGTAACTTATTTGTCCTAAAAAAAGATCTGCTAGAGGTAGTTTCTTCTTGGGTTTTTTTTTTTCAATGATTTTCTCAAGAACTGCTAAGGCAATCTTATATATATTTCATAATTAATGTGTCATCAATAGGGTGATAATATGGTAAAACTCATTTTTGTTCTGAAAAGCTTACGAGGGATAGTTTATTCTTAGTGGTGAGTTTTTTTTAAACAGTTTTCTTAAAAAAACAAATCAGTCATTTTTTCATATTTCATATATATTACATTAATAAACCTGATAATATGACATAACTCATTTGTCCTGAAAAGATGGACAAGTTTATTATTGGAGGTAGTTTTTCGGACTTTTTTTTTTTCAAAATCGACTCAGATGATTTTGTTCATATCTTAAATAAATATTTCGTTAATAACTGTAATGTTATATAAACTCCCTCTTACGAAGAAATTTCCAAGGAATAGCTTGCTCTTGGGAGTGATTTTCTTTCTAAACTCCTTTCTCATAAACGACTCTGGTGATTTTGCTCATATATCATAAATATGTATTTCATTAAATTCCTAAATGTTGCAAAAATCACTTCCATTCAAAGAGTAGTTTACTCTTGGAGTTGATATTTTTGACAGCTTTGTAAAATACGACTCATGTGATTTTGATGTTATTTTATAAACCAATTATTTCATTAATAACTCCAACATACGGCAATTATGATGGAAAGATCTACAAAGTGTGGTTTATTTTGGCGGTGAGTTTTCTATGGGCAAAATTTTTCCAAAAACTCTTTTTTTTTTTTCATATTTCACAAGAAAATGTTCCATTAATTACTACAGTACAGCATGATTAATTTAAGGAATTGGAGCGAATAAGTTTAGTGCGTTGGTCCATGCTTTTTATTTTTAAATGCATCGCGCACTGCAAGTCGGCAGTATGTTTCCTCTCATGTTCTTATATGGCAATCACTTACTTTAGTACTGTTTTAACTCCCGTATAGTAATAGACGAGTAACTAATGACAGAGGAGCTGATGACAGAGATACTATTCACCCAACCTGAATTCTTTCTGAGAGTACATAGTTTTATCGGTAATGTGAAATTTTGGCTGTATTGTTGCCTCAAAAGCTATATGCGTACATCCCTATGTAGCACTGATTTATGCAATCAAACGTGTCTTCGGATAGTTTTGTCCAAGCAGTGTGTGTGAGCGGAAGAATAGCATATTACGGTGTACGCATGGGTAAAAGTGCGGAGGGACGCTGTCCCCCACCTCGAAAAAAATATGTACGGCGTCCCCCAGTTCCTAAAAATGACAATGGACAAAGATAAACAGGGAGAACGGCGTGGCGCCATGCCACGACCTACCATCCCCCCACTTTTTCAGGTCCACTTTTACCCCTGGGTGTACGCATATAGCTATACACTTATTTCCATCTGTCGAGACTGTGACTTTCCTTAAAATAACTAACTGTATGTTGTATATGTGAGTAAAACATCCTCTAATTAACTATACCTAAATATTTAAAAATTCTCTGACACTCGAGGAGGCATGTGGCTCAGTGGTAGAGTGCTTACCTTCGGTGCATAGGGTCTGTGATTTGATCCCCAGCCAAGCAAATTTGCGGTGGACAACATCGTGTTCGTAGGTTTTACTAGGGTACTCTTCTTTCTTCTCACATTCCAGGGGCGTCATTTCAGACTTTGCTTGAGGGGAGAAATAGCACCACCGACGTAAGACTTTTACGTTTTGTACTAGTATATTAGTAGACAATCTATTAAAGTATATATATACGGCAGTGGGTCATTAAATTCAAAAATTTCATTTCTCTAACGTTCGAATCATTGAGAAGTTACTTTAAGCCAAGAGGCACGAACTCGAATCTATTTTTTTAATGTAACTCACAGTATAACATTTGGAACAAGTGAACAGGTGCATTAGTTTTGACAAAACAACCAAACATCTCTACCGTTGTGCTTATGAAAGAAGGTGCTCAATTCAGGAAAGCAATGCACATTCTTACCCTTATCACAAACTAAGCTCTTTGTGTGGCTACTAGATGTTCTCTGATTAACCATTTTGATAAAAGTAGTTGCTGGTTCAGCTATATGCATTGCAGTGTGAAAGTGCAAGCAAGCTGCGCTAGTGATTCAAGTTTGTGTCTGTCAAGATGGCGCCGCTAATTATACGGCAAGCTGAGCGTCGAGCAGCTGCATGGTTTAAGGTGCCTCAGGGCGAGAAGCTCACGGTTACTTCAAGCAGCGAAATCATGGAGCATGCAATTCCATGTTACGAATAGCTTGAAAATATTAATACATTAATAATAATAATAATAATAAACTTCGTTTCATCAAGTAAATGGCATTAAATGTAGTTGGGGAAAACCTATAGATTAACTTTAATTCATTCGTATAAAGCAAATTAATGTGCCCACTTTTTCCACATGTTTAAATTAGGCACCTTTTATTATATTTTTTTTTTAAAAAGAAAATAGTAGTGATACATGAGACAAAACCTTTTTTTTTAAATAGAAAAGTGTCCGAAGCGTGGTCGAGCCAGGGCTAAATTGTTAAAAATTAAATAGTATATGTGAGCTTATTTACTGCATAAAATATGTAAGCAATGTGTGTTCAAAATCTATAGTGGCACTTGAGTTTTGAAGCAGTTATTTCGCCCGCTAATACATTAAATTATATCTGGCAAGCAGGACATGTTTTGATAACTGTAATTTTCAGTAATCATTTGCTTTGTGTGTGCATAGTTCCGTGTTTGATACCCATTGGAGCAAAAATGCGGTACGAGTGTCGTGCTACTGTATTTCATGTACACCTTGTCTCAAAAAGGTTGAGCGCATTCTTTATTGGTGTTTTGAGGCAAAAATTTTCTAAGTCCAGCTTCGGGTATCTTCGGGAAAAAGTAAGCCAGGTTCGAACCTCCAAGCCAGCCTTTGCAATCGGGAAAAAGTTTGCAGATGTGTTTTTCTTCTTTTAAATATAATAAGACTTGTTACCAAGTGTTTAAAAAAGCAACATTGATTGAAATACTTAATGATACAATATTTCGAAACCTTTTTTTTCAATGTCAGCCCATGCTTGTTTGTCATTTAGCTCTCCATACGTAATGGAACATTTAAATACGTTAAAGAATCTTTCCATATGTAAAAGAATGCTCAAAGTTAAGAAATAGAACATAATTATCGCCTGAGTACTAAAATAAAAGTCAAACAGAAACAGCGTTTGTAATGGATATGAATGTCATAATTATCTTGAGATCCGTTATATATCGCTAGAAGGTTGTGTTAGCTCATTGGTAAGCTGTCGGATTTCAAATCATAAGATTGAGGGTTCGAATCCCGTCTAGGCTAATCCTTTTTTTAAAATTATATTTTCCGCAATGCATGAAAAATTATATAAAATAATTACATTAGAATACATAAGTTGTGTATATATAACATAATCATTGCAGAACATAGTAATTATTATGTTTAAAATATAACATTTGAGATAATTTTCACAGTAGGTCGGTATTGTATATGAGGATGTAAATACAAGTTAGGAAAATCATTTAATAGCAATAAATAAGTTATGTAGTGTATTTATTTGCATCTATTTGTCATACAGATGTAACTTCTCAATATTGTCATTACAGCATGTCATTTACATTCGTGAAATACAATATATTCCTACGGATATAGAAAGTGTATAAACAGAGTATCCAAAGTCGTATCCTGCTTCAAGACACATAACTTTTCCCGATCCCCTTAGCGTCACGGGAAGAAACACAAACTCTCTTTAGAACGGAATGTCGTTACTTAGAGTCTCATTCGAATACGTTGAATATGCTTTTGTATATTCAACTCTCTCTCTCTCTCTCTCTCTCTCTCTCTCTCTCTCTCTTTCGCTTTGTTTATGTGTGTGTGTGTGTGTGTGTTGCGGAATATCCCAAGTTGAATACAACATTTGCCAAGTATATGAGCATCATTGTCATCGAATACCAGAAATTGAAAATCGTGTTTCTTCAGATTGGGTTTGCGTGTTCATGTTAGCTCACTGGTAGAGTACGGACTTGCCAATAAAGAGGTCTTGAGTTCAAAGCCTACAGCTAATTATCATTCTTTTGTTGGTAGGATTGCACAGAAATCGGATACAAGGAGTGGTTTACTTCTAGAAATATTTTCAGAAGCGTTTAGGTAGCCCTGAAAAGGGCTGTTTTCGGGAGTTAAGGCGGGGACATTAATATTGTGTCCAAGACCCTTCTGAATTTATTACACGCTCCATTCTTCTGGGCATGGAATCTATTACATGGGTGACAAATCTATCTCCTTCCCCTACCTCCAGCCATGCTTCGGAAACAAGATGTCACAGGTCATCCTGAGTTCTTGGTGGATCTGCCTCAGGCCAACTTTCCCTTAGAGTACGCTTCACTTCTGCCCACATATTTTCCATGAGATTGAGGTCTGCTCCACGAGCGGCCAGTCGATTAAATCAATCTCAGGGTGCCCTGCGAACCATTCCTGAATCACACGGGAAGTATGTATTGGCGACTGGTATTGCTGGAACTGAATTACATCATCAGGCTGAAATACTCGTACAGATAGCACCATGATATTACTGATAATGTCTAAGTACTGAGCATTGTCCAGATGTCCTTCAATTCTATGAAGCAGTCCTGCTCCGCGACTGGAAATCCAACCCCAACATAAAATAGATACATGGCCACTGCGATTGCAAGCAGCCACATATCCATGGTCATATCGGGTGCCTCTCGGACGATACACAAAACGGTGTCCCTCCTTTGATGTTGTGAATATGGATTCATCTGAGAAAACTACGTTTTCCCAATTGAGACCCACATTCGCCTGTGCAAACGCGAGACGGTAAATTTTGTGGTCGCCTGAGAGTTTTTCCTTCACGGCAGCAACACGGCCACGTAACCCAGCATGACGAAGCCTTCGCAGAGCTGTATGCTTACTACCAGGAAAGAGAGAAACTTAGCTGTCTAGACGTCCTTAGTGGGTCTAACCGGGCTTCGTTTACTAATCTCGCATCTTGGGCTTCGGTTGACACATGCGGACGACCAGGAGATCGTAAATTATCAGTCTGACCTGTAGTACCATATTTCAGAATCCATCGCCTTCCTGTAGAGGCCGGGACACCTACTCGCCTGCTAGCTGCAGTTGCAGAATAACCTTCCAACTCCCATAAAGTAATTACTGCTGTACGTCTATCCATAGTTACCAATGTTCTGAGCTGTGAGAAGGAAGCAATAGGTAAAAGCTAGTACCTGACGTGTGATTGGTTACTTGCACGACACGCCTATTGTGGGGAACAGCGTTGCCAGATCTAGCATAATGATGCTAGATCTGGCATAATTTGCTTGTCTCTAGCATCTAGCATCTTGATTTTAGCATCCTGCCCAAATCTAGCACAATTTCAGCAAGTTTATCAAAAAGCCGTAAAACCTGGAGATGAGAAAGAAGTTGGTCGTGGGAAGAAAGAGAACGGCAGAAATGTATCCTCTTCCATTGATTCATACAGTCGGTAAACCATACAGGCAGTCTTATTTTTCGAAGTAAGTTCGAAACGTCTTTGGGCTTTTTTGTGGCTCCACCCAGGGTTTTCTAATCCTTTAACTCCGACGCATGGGCGGAGCTATGGGGGCCATTCTCCCCCCAACTTTTTGACAACTTCACCATCTTTATTTCTGACTTCATGATCATATTTATTCCTGAAATGACAGCTCCGAGACCGACCAAAAATCTGCCCCCCCCCCCAGCAGACAATTCCCAACTCCGCTTATGCTGCGAAGTAATTTTCTTTCAAAATATGTAAACAAAAACTTTGCATTCATTTATACGACATATACGCCATTGAATCTGGCAACGACTGCATTAATTTAGTTGAGTTAAAATTTTGGTGCGTGAAGTATTGAGTTCTATCCATGCATTCTTGCTCTCTGTGTATTTTAAGTTACGTTATCGTATCTCAACTTCGTTTTTTTAAACTCCTGAATTAGTAATTATGAGGATCCAGCATAATTTGACCGAGTTCTAGCATAAGTTCGATCAGGTTTTGGAATAATTCCGAGCTGTGAGTCTGGCAACGCTGGTGGGGAACGACTTGGTCAACGACTCGCGAAAGAAATCTGAAAATGGTGCGACGTAATAATAATATTAAAAACAGTTTTTATAAAGGAATATTAATACATACGAAAAGCTGTTTAAAGAATGAATTGTTATACTGACTTTACATGTATAAAAACATATACCATATACCAAACAGATTGAGCGATATGATGATAGCTGTTTTGAGACAAACACTTTCGAAGCCCAACTTCGGGTATCTTCGGAAAACAGTAAACTAAAGCTGCTGGTTCGAACCTCCAAAGCCAACCTTAGTAATCGGGAAACGATGTACAGATATGTTTTTCCTTCTGTTAAATATAATAAGACATGTTGAAATGGCATTAAGTGTAGAAAAAAGTAACATTGAAATACTTAATGATACAATATTTCGAGAGTATGTATTCACACTCTCGTTTCGTCATTGTGATTTCCATACGGAAAAGAGCATTTACGTATGAGCTCAGTTATATTTCAGAAGCAGCTTCCGAAAAGCGGTCATATTAGCTCAGTGGTACACCACCGAGCGCTTAAATCGTGAGTTCGATACCCGTTCAGGTGAAATTCTTTTATGATATTCTACTTTCCTCAATGCATGAAAATTATGTAAAATAGTTACATTACAATTCATCAGTTGTATATATCAGTTGAATATATATATTCATATCATCAGTTGTATATATCAGTTGAATATATATTAATATATTCATATCATTTCACGACATAAGTAATTCTTATCTTTAAAATATAACATCTGAGGTATTGACAGAACGTCGGTGTGTTATGTGTGAATATTGAATACAAATTTAAAAAATCGTGTAATAGCAATAAATAAGTTATGTAATGTATTTATTTGCAGCTACTTTCATCGCAGATAACTTCTCAATATTCGCATTACAGCATTTAGGTAGAGCATATCGAAAATCGGATCGTGGTCCAAGATAAAAAACTAGCTAGCCCCAAACTGTCACGCAAGAAATTCGCGAATCGCAAAAGTAAAGTGAAGAGATTGAGAGCGGCAATTCCTTAATCACTCTCTCTCAACTCTCTCTTATCTGCATTTATACACATAAAAATGTATGTATGTATGTTCCAACATAACTCATGTATGCCTAGAGCAGGGTTTCTCAACCTGGGAGTCGCGTCCCCTAGGGGATCGCGAAGATAGGCGGAAGAGATAAATATAGTTAGAATCTAATACCAGAAATTATTTTTAAATATTATTTTTAATTTTGTTCTGATAAGCATACTTTTATTTTTTATACACACTGTAAAGAACAATAAAAAATAAGTCTACTGAACATTTTCAAAGGGTGTAGAATTCGTGTTACTATTCGGTTCAAAGTCTCTTGTCGTCGCGAATTCTGTCGAGAAATTTGAAGCTTAAAATATACAAAACGATAATCATGCCTGTTGTTCTGTATGGTTGCGAAACATGGTCGCTTACTCTGAGGGAAGAACATAGACTGAAAGTATTTGAGAACAAGATCCTTAGACGAATATTCGGACCCAAGAGGAACGGGAATGGGGAATGGCGGAAACTTCATAACGAGGAACTACATAATTTATACGGTTTACCCAACATTGTTAGGGTCGTCAAGTCTAGAAGGCTTAGGTGGGCAGGTCATGTAGCTAGAATGGAAGAAAGTAGAAACGCTTTCAAAATCTTGACTGGAAGACCAATCGGAAAACGACCATTAGGAAGACCTAGGCGCAGATGGGAGGACAATATTAGGATGGATCTCGCTGAGATAAGAATACAAAGTAGAAACTGGATCCAATTGTCTAAGGATAGAAGTCAGTGTAGAGCTTTTGTGAACGCGGCATTGAACCTCCGGGTTCCATAGGCCATAGAGTTAGTTAGTTAGTAGAGTTGTTTAAAAATGAATTTAAATCAAAGAGGTATGATATAAAACTAATGAGAACTGTATATAGAAATACTAGAAAAATACACATGCAACAAAACCTGCACATTGAAATACAATTAAAATTAAAACCTAATGAGATACCTAAGCATGGTGTAATTTCACTAGTGCAGCAATGTCCGGTTCAATCTTCATGACGAACATTATCAAACCATTTTTAACTGATAAGCGATTTCTTATCTTTGTTTTAATGTTTACCATAAAAAAAACACACTTTCGCACAAGTACGATATAGCAAATGGAATTATTACTTTTAAAGCAGCAATCCCCAGACCAGGATATTCTTCTCTCCTCATCAGGCAGAACTTGTCCAAGTCTTCGTTGCAAAAAACCAGTTGCAAAGACTTGTCGCATGATCATTCTATTATTTGGTCAAGAAGTTGTGGGCTTAGATCGGAACGTTAATGGCCTCTTCAATGAAGGAGTTTAACATCCATCTTGAACCAGCACCTTCGTCATTGGGAATATAGATATTACAGTTACTGTATCCACTGTCAGTGCCGGGCGCCGAAAAAAGGGGCCACACATTTCGGAGGAAGTGTGTTACTCATGTTAGGAAAGTACATGTGCACATGTGTAAAATAGAAGGAAAAACGTAATAAAATGTGCTCAAAATTAAGGAAAGGTAGGGTTTATTTTGAAAATGTTATTGAGCTTCGTGCCAACCATGGTGGCGCTTCGTAGCTAGTCTGTCGACGTCACTCATATATACGGTGACATCGTACTATACTCTCGCCCCGGGCACTGATTTTCCATGGCACTGTCCACTATAAACAAAAAAATGGATTCTACTATTATAGAAATAGGTATGTTAAAAATCTCACACAAGCTTATTATAAAACAAATTATAAAAGGGTCGCTGGCAAGAGCGTGTGATAAAAGGGGATCGTGATAGGAATTAGATTGAGAACCACTGGTCTAGAGTAATTTTAACCACATTTCTTATAGTTTCAAAAAGATTGCTGTCGGGTTACCTATGGTGAATGGGAGGGGGATACATATAAAAGATTGCTAGAAAATGATCGATATTAGATTCATAGTTTTCGGGGTCGCTTAGATAAATAGTGAGACTTTCAATTTCGCTTAACTCCGATTAAGCTCTCATTAGTAGGGATGGGCACGAACGACTTTTCTTTGAAACTCGACTCGACTCGAAACAGACATCTTTGAGGTCTACTCTTGGACTCGGCGCGAAAAATATCTTCCAACTCGACTCGGATTAGAGTCAAGTCGAACCAAAACGAGCCAAATCCTGTGTGTAGTCCTACCTAGACAATACATAGACAATAATTATTCTATCATCAATTATACTACTATTACTACAAATAATAATAATAATAATAATAATAATAATAATAATAATAATAATAATTATTATTATTATTATTATTATTATTATTATTATTATTATTATTATTATTATTATTATTATTATTATTATTATGACAACACCGTGTACAAACATGAACAATAGATGGTTAGTAAAGGAATACTAAAAGCTAGTTGACTGCCGACGTCGGTAGTCATGAACTCTACAAGGCAAAGACATCGTTCATTACTCTAAGCTGTAAGCGTCGGTGGACTACAGATGGTCAACTATTGACCTCTCGCCAGAAATTAGTGGCCCCGCAGCGACGATCCGTGGTGGCCCAAGTTTCATTTTGAAAACTTTACCACCAGCAGCAGAGACGCGATGAAACGCCAACGAACCACAAAATTACTCTCCCAAAATATGTCAAAATGCCTATATGTGTGATTTGTTTATATTTAGGTGAATCAAAAAAACACAAAACAAATACCCGGGGTGGACGCAAACTATCAATATTACGATTACTAGGCACGTGTTCTCCTGACTTCCCCACGGAAACGATCATAAAAAGCTTGGTTGTTGAAGGATAAATCATTGACGTCTTAATTTAGCCAATCAGACAAACCCCTACATCTCGAGTTCTAGAAGGTGATACCGTGAACCGTTTCAGATTTATTGCTTCCTGGTGGAGTACTATCCATGAGCAAAATTTGAGCATAATAGCCGACATGCATCTTCGGTGCCTCTTATCTTTAGTACAATTTTAACCAGAGATGGTGTGGGTCAATGAAAATTTGATCCACGACCCACCATGACCCACTATCACCCACCACCCAAATGCCCCATTGGCCCACTCTGACCCATCAACCATCGTGATCCACTCTGACCCACCACCAACTATGAACCACTCTGAACCATTGCGACCAACTCCGACCCACCAAAACCCATCGACATCAACTCTGACCGATGGCCCACGTCCTCCTCTCCATTGACTAAAGAGGTTACACTTGTAATAAAACAAGACTATGAAATTATCACTTATCGGAGTTTGAATTTCTACCGTCAATGGCTCAAGCACCTCTCTGTTACAATACTGGTGGGTCTGACCTTTACGATATATAATGGCAAAGTGTTTCTCATCTTCCAAATTAAAATGAATTTAAATTTATCATATATAATTATTTCTTTGTTGCCTTACAGACACATTTCAGTAGAAAATAGGGTGAAATTTGAAAGTTTCAAATCAAGGAAAAGTAGACCAACGTAAAAAAAAAAAAAAAAAAAAAAAAAAAGAGAGAGAGAGAGAAACTAATTTTCTATATAATTAAGCATGCCGTACTAATTGAAAATGCCCATATAATTAAGTTTAGAATACAAATTTTATGGCCATTTTTCTCTAACTTTATGACTTGATTGCCTTATGCTCGGAACGCTCCATACATTAAACACCAGCTTCAGCAATTATAAATGGAAAGCAGTGGGTATAAAATTCAAAAAGAACTTTAGTTTGCATTACTCAATTTGTTTCTCAACTAATATCAATCGTTTTCGATTATTTTTACAAATCAACCCACTACCATTTTCCAATATATAGAAAATGCACCCCCGTCCCGCCGCTCATAAAAGATAATTTAAAAAAATGCCAGGACATATTTCCTTTATTTTTAATAAAGAGTTATATGTTGAATTTCAGCTCTCAGTTGAACGTCTTGTAAGATACTAAATTTTTCGCAAAAATTCGGACTTCTACTCCCCCTAAGGATATGTATTATAATGAAAGTGACACGCGTATGGTAACTTCCCAGTTGGGAATGGAGCCTGATTATATACCAAACGTCAATTCATTTGACTTTGCAATTTGACCGTGATGATTACGCAGACATAGTTACTTTCAATTTTTTATGATACATATCCTTATTTCATATGTTACAGATGATTCAAAAATATTTTTTTTAGCAGTTAGCTCCTCTAGAATCTCACAGGCTGCATCCCAAAATCCAACTCCTACTATCCTATGACAATCCAAAAGTGACTGAACTTTTTTTTATTAGGAACAAATGACAAAAGAAAAATGGAGATCTTGAAAGTAAAATGTAGAAAAGCTCGGTGCCCCCAATAACTACATATTTCTCCACCCCTTCATCCCGAACTTAAAAATAAAACTTAATTCGAATATGGTTAATTAGTGAATTTATTACAGTTAAATTCCACTCACTACATGCTACAGCTACAACTATGTAACAAAAAATAACAACTGTGAAACATGTTCTGAATTACTATTAGATTTCTTACGCTATTATTAAACATATTAGAATAGTAAAAGAGGATTGTTCGTGAAATAGTATATTTGCTCTTGATTTATAACTTTTTCATACGGAAAAAATTAAAATATTATTCAAGTTTTAAACTTTGCACTCTGCAAATATGTTGCCCTCTAGGCAATGGGACTAATGTGAAATGTGGACTAATGGGAAATGCTGCACTGTTAGCGGCGCTGAAAACTTACGATTAGATTCTAATATCGAATGATTTCGATACCTTTATGTCGCTACGTAACCACCCTGGGTGCTAATGGAAGCTTAATTGGACTTGAATTGAAAGTAGAACTATTCACCTAAGCGACCACGAAACTATAGATTCGATACTAATATCGACCCGTTTCTAGCATTTTTGATATGTATCCCGACAGTACTCTTTTTCCAGACTGTAAGAAATATAGTTAAAATTGCTCTAGATATATCAGAATTATGTTGAAATACACACATAAATCCACTTTTATATTCTGTATAAATAGAGAGTGAGCGAGCGAGCGAGCGAGAGAGGGCGACTCAAGGCATCACCACCTCCACATTGCAAAAGCATATATCAGGAATTGAATTGAAAATCTATGTAAAGACTTTCTGCTGTGGCATGCTTCATAAGGACAATTCCAGTCTGCTCACGTGACCTTTGGGGTTCATGAATTTTTTTTTGCGAGCGTTCCGACTTTGGATTCTCTGTTTATACCTTCTGTTTATGCATCGAATAATTTTTCAAGAATATAAATGACATTCTGTATTATGAATGTTGAGAATTACCCTCTATATGACAAATAGCTGCAAATAAATACACTACATGATTTATTTATTGCTATTGAACGAGTTTCTTAACTTGTATTTACATCCTCATATATAATACCAACCTACTGTGAAAATTATCTCAGATGTTATATTTTAAACATAATAATTACTATGTTCTGCAATGATTATGTTATATATACACAACTTATGTATTCTAATGTAATTATTTTATATAATTTTTCATGCATTGCGGAAAATATAATTTTAAAAAAAGGATTAGCCTAGACGGGATTCGAACCCTCAATCTTATAATTTGAAATCCGACAGCTTACCAATGAGCTAACACAACCTTCTAGCGATGAATAACGGATCTCAAGATAATTATGACATTCATATCCATTACAAACGCCGTTTCTGTTCTACTTTGACTTTTATTTTAGTACTCAGGCGATAATTATGTTCTATTTCTTAACTTTGAGCATTCTTTTACATATGGAAAGATTCTTTAACGTATTTAAATGTTCCATTACGTATGGAGAGCTAAATGACAAACAAGCATGGGCTGACATTGAAAAAAAAGGTTTCGAAATATTGTATCATTAAGTATTTCAATCAATGTTGCTTTTTTAAACACTTGGTAACAAGTCTTATTATATTTAAAAGAAGAAAAACACATCTGCAAACTTTTTCCCGATTGCAAAGGCTGGCTTGGAGGTTCGAACCTGGCTTACTTTTTCCCGAAGATACCCGAAGCTGGACTTAGAAAATTATTGCCTCAAAACACCAGTAAAGAATGCGCTCAACCTTTTTGAGACAAGGTGTACCAAATTTCACATAAGTAAATCCCCACGCTAAGCGGGTTTGCATATCCAGGCTCCTAACTATGAAAATATTTACGATCACTCCAACCCCAATCATTTCACAGATTCAACCTGTTGTATATAAGTTATTAGGACATAAAATTGAATGTAATTTATACCAAAAACCCTTTTATGCATTGCAAGACCTGTAACGTCCAAATATTCACCACAAACTTATAGTTGTATCGACATAAACAAACAAACAAAATAAAAAAAAGTGTGGAGCAGGAAACCACTTTACACAAAAGTCAAAAGAGGTTATTGAAGGCATACGAACTGGTCGAGCGGTTTGGGTGACTAGTCTGTCAATCAGAAGTTTATGTGTTCAAACCCTGTAGAAAATATTCGTTTTGTTTTTGTTTTTTCTTAAAAGTGTGTTCCTATTTTCATCAGAGGACTGAGAACATTTCTTTGAATAAATCTTTGGAAACTACTTTTCTCTCAAATTCGATTAGAAGCGAACATTATATGAATTGCAAATCTAACATCCACAGCTGAGAACAAAATATTAAGTATGTTCAATATGTCATTATTATCCTTTGATTTGTAGTGAAAAACTAATTATAAGCATTGACAATTTCAGAAGATTCTCCCCCGGGAAATGGTCAAGATATGAATGAGAAAAAACTGATAAAACATTATTAGTCCATTTGAGCATGATCGAAGATAACTTATGGCCACGAAGGGGAAATTTATGTCGACAGGATCTCAAATTCTCCGACAGGTCATGCCCTGAAATCTTCACTGTTTGAAAGGTATCCTTAACAAATAGAATATTATATTTATTTCTCCTTCTACGTTTTGAAATGGAAAAATCATAATTTTAAATAGAATTATAATACGATAAGCATAAAGATTTATACAACTAATGAAGTAAATATCCTTGTGTAAGTTATCGATTTCTATTCGGATTAAAACTCGAATATTCGTTTGCATCACATTTTAAAGTAAATCCTCTCTATATATAGTTCCTACTGGAAAGCATGTTTAACTCCAATTACTTAATCAATATTTTTAATAATATATTTTTATTGTAATACTCTTACTATTCAATGTTGTATGCACTTAATTTCCCAAAGCAAAACCTCACAAATGTATAATTGACTAGTAAATATTATCAAATAAATTATCATTTAGTTTACGTAAACATTGCATCGCCTGATTTGAAACTTCGTATTTTAAATAATAATAATAATAATAATAATAATAATAATAATAATAATAATAATAATAATAATAATAATAATAATAATAATAGTAGTAGTAGTAGTAGTAGTAGTAAAATCATAGCCATATCTTTATCAGAATTTCAGGCTTAGTCAATAAATGAATTCAACATAGTCTCTATTCGAAGCTCTATTTAATCGAATCAGATAGAAATACGAAGAGGAACTTCGAGAACAGGTAAAAAAAATGTTACTTTGGTGGGTTTGAAAGTAACTTTTAAGAGGTTTTTTTTTTTTTTTTTTTTTTTTTTTTTTTTTTTTTTTTTTTACAATTACAGACAAATGCCTTGGACACTATTTTCTTTTCTTTAAGTTAACTGATTCACCGAACGTATCTGACATATGAGTAACTTGTCTCTATTTTCTACTCGGTTATACACGTTTTACAATCTTTTCCATTAACCTTGAACGACAAGAACACGAACACAAAAACATCCACGTAGGTATGACAGTTAAAATTCCTAACTTCCCCCACGGGGAATCGAACCCGGAACCACATACACCTGAGGCACACGTGCTAGCCACTAGACCAGCGGGAAGAGCAAATAAAATGTATTTTGTAGTGTCTGAAGTTTATAGCTATTTCACCCTGTTGTAGTATGTCTATTGATTTTTTAATGTTTACCGTATTCGTTACTTTGAGGAATGATATATATTATTGATATAGGTTTTATTACATATTCGGCCATAAATATTATATAAATTATCAGAATTATTCATGATCTTCCATGGAAATTCACTGGTGCATGCGCAGTAGAAACAGAAGAACACAATTTTCTGATGTTGGTCAGAACGCAAATTTCTAACAGGCTGTCTGAATTCCTTGGTGGAAAGCAGTAGTTCCCAACCTAGGGACCTGCAGCTTCCTCCTGAGTAAGCATGAAGAGCGAGTAAGGTGGCGAAAGCTACTGGCATAAAAGAATTGTGCAATAAGTAAATAAAGTACTACTTATTATGACTTTCAAATTCAGCTTGACAATTTTATAATTGCCATTTTACAAAAACATCATATTGCACTAGGAGGGTATGCAAAAGTTTTGCTGGAAATAAATATAAATTCCTGGGATGATGATGATGATGATGATTATTATTATTATTATTATTATTATTATTATTATTATTATTATTATTATTATTATTATTATTATTATTATTATTATTATTGGTCTCCTACTTCTTGGCCAAGATGTGAAATATTCACTACCTTCTTCATACCGCTAAATCAATTTCTTCACTGTTTTCTCGTCACAGCTCATACCCCTAGCTATCTGAATGGCAATTTGTCTAATTGTTGCTCGACCTATGATTTTCCCTCGCATAGTAACAGATAGTTTTCTACAGCTTTTAGAGCGAGGTATTTTGACAACCTGTAGAAATTTGCATTGTGATTCGTATTAGCAATGACAGTAAAGTGGATATTTCTGTTCCTACTGTGCATCATCAGTATCATTATATCAGAAGTATTCCGCCATTACCAGCGGGTCACTTACCGCAGCTGAGAAGCTGCCATGCTCCACGATCTTCTGTTAACCTCTCCATCTTCACATACGATTTTTCTGTTTTGATATCGCCAATAGCCTAATTCTGTTTCTATATAGTCTAATTCGTCCTCTCCCTCTCTTCCCTGCCACCATACCCCTCAAAATACTATTTCCTCCATCCTAAAGGCTCTTTTCGCCATTTCTATCCTTGCTTTTATTTCACGTTCGCATGTCAAATCATCACTAGTAATAGTACTCAGATATCGAAAACTAATCACTTGTTGTTTTTTCCCGCTCCTACTTCTATATTTCACACCGATCGCTTCGTTTCAATCACCATGGATTTTGTCTTTCTAACATTTAATTTCATCCCATATTCTTCACAAGCCTTTCTCAAGTTTTCTACATCTTATTAATTTTCTTTTTAGATTCTACAACAACAACCATATCAACCCCAAACCGTATACACCTCACCATTCTATCTTCTACGGAAATTCCATCTTCATTATATAGACTCGTTTTCGTTATCTCTTCTAAATAGTTATTAAATAAAATATAATCGGCGGAATATAGCCCTATAATCTCTGTTGAACTCATCTTCCAATTACACTGTCTGTCTACTGCGCATGCACCAGTGAATTTCCATGGAAGATCATGAATAATTCTGATAATTTATATAATATTTATGGCCGAATATGTAATAAAACCTATATCAATAATATATATCATTCCTCAAAGTAACGAATACGGTAAACATTCAAAAATCAATAAACATACTACAACAGGGTGAAATAGCTATAAACTTCAGACACTACAAAATACATTTTATTTGCTCTTCCCGCTGGTCTAGTGGCTAGCACGTGTGCCTCAGGTGTATGTGGTCCCGGGTTCGATTCCCCGTGGGGGAAGTTAGGAGTTTTAACTGTCATACCTATGTGGATGTTTTTGTGTTCGTGTTCTTGTCGTTCAAGGTTAATGGAAAAGATTGTAAAACGTGTATAACCGAGTAGAATATAGAGACAAGTTACTCATATGTCAGATACGTTCGGTGAATCAGTTAACTTAAAGAAAAGAAAAAAGTGTCCAAGGCATTTGTCTGCAATTTGCAAAAAAAAAAAAAAAAAAAAAAAAAAAAAAAAAAAAAAAAAAAAAAAAAAAAAACTAACCCTTAAAAGTTACATCCAAACCCACCAAAGTAACATTTTTCTTTTATCTGTTCTCGAAGTTCCTCTTCGTATTTCTATCTGATTCGATTAAATAGAGCTTCGAATAGAGACTATGTTGAATTCATTTATTGACTAAGCCTGAAATTCTGATAAAGATATGGCTATGATTTTATTACTACTACTACTACTACTATTATTATTATTATTATTATTATTATTATTATTATTATTATTATTATTATTATTATTATTATTATTATTATTATTATTATTATTATTATTTAAAATACGAAGTTTCAAATCAGGCGATGCAATGTTTACGTAAACTAAATGATAATTTATTTGATAATATTTACTAGTCAATTATACATTTGTGAGGTTTTGCTTTGGGAAATTAAGTGCATACAACATTGAATAGTAAGAGTATTACAATAAAAATATATTATTAAAAATATTGATTAAGTAATTGGAGTTAAACATGCTTTCCAGTAGGAACTATATATAGAGAGGATTTACTTTAAAGTGTGATGCAAACGAATATTCGAGTTTTAATCCGAATAGAAATCGATAACTTACACAAGGATATTTACTTCATTAGTTGTATAAATCTTTATGCTTATCGTATTATAATTCTATTTAAAATTATGATTTTTCCATTTCAAAACGTAGAAGGAGAAATAAATATAATATTCTATTTGTTACGGAAACCTTTCAAACAATGATAATTTCAGGTCATGACCCGTCGGAGAATTTGAGACCCTGTCGACATAAATTTCCCCTTCGTGGCCATAAGTTATTTTCGATCATGCTCAAAGTAGACTAATAATGTTTTATCAGTTTTTTCTCATTCATATCTTGACCATTACCGGGGAGAATCTTCTGAAATCGTCAATGCTTATAATTACTTTTTAATTACAAATCAAATGATAATAATGACATATTGAACATACTTAATATTTTGTTCTCAGCTGTGGATTTTAGATTAGCAATTCATATAATGTTCGCTTCTAATCGAATTTGAGAGAAAAGTAATTTCCAAAGATTTATTCAAAGAAATGTTCTCAGTCCTCTGATGAAAATAGGAACACACTTTTAAGAAAAAAACAAAACGAATATTTTCTACAGGGTTTGAACACATAAACTTCTGATTGACAGACTAGTCACCCAAACCGCTCGACCAGTTCGTATGTCTTCAGTGACCTCTTTTGACTTTTGTGTTGTAAAGTGGTTTCCTGCTCCACACTTTTTTGTTTTGTTTATGTCGATACAACTATAAGTTTGTGGTGAATATTTGGACGTTACAGATCTTGCAATGCATAAAAGGGTTTTTCGTATAAATTACATTCAATTTTATGTCCTAATAACTTTTATACAACAGGTTGAATCTGTGAAATGATTGGGGTTGGAGTGATCGTAAATATTTTCATAGTTAGGAGCCTGGATATGCAAACCCGCTCAGCGTGGGGATTTACTTCTGTGAAATTTGGTACATAATTGAAATAGACGTTAAACTCTGAACAAACTAATAAAATGACAGAAGTTTTAAAGGTTCCAAATCAGTTGTGAAAATATGAAATAGCATTTCTATTTGTTTCCTTCAAAGAATTACAAGTGGCTGGCAGGTCCAAGCTTATTGTAATCATGTTTCTTATTATACTGAGAAAATAAAATATATACAAAATTGTGCTTACAATAAAGTCACACGAAGGTTGATAAAATTCTTCATTAATATTTACTAACATTTGTTACAATTAAATCACAAATAATTGATAAATTTTATGTAAACGAATTAATTTACATACAGAGTGTTTCAAAACAACACCGACAACGTTTGGAAGATGATTCCTACAAGATAAGACAAAAAGTATAAACCAACCTGGGTCCACAAATGCTTCCTTTCGGAGTTACAGGCTGAAAAACTGAAAGTTAAAGGTCCATAGCTCCAAAACTATGGGACCTACCGCAGTCGGGTCAAGACTTCACTTAGGAACTAGAAGGAACTGTGCCCTTACCAAATATCTGAGTTTTAGAATCCTGTGGTACTTCCGCAACAATTTTTGTAGAGGTAGTTGTTCAGTACTTCAAATTATATGCCCGTAGCCAAACTCATTCTATACCCATATTTTACCCATATTTTTCGATCTGCTGCGAAAATTTCCATTGGCATTCAAGTCTCAGGGAGGCAGCATGATGGCTCGTGGTAGAGCGCTTACCTCTGGTGCTGGGATCGATCTGGTTCGATCACCAACCAAATAAGTGGTGGTGGACAACGTCGTATTCGTGGGTTTTCTTGGGTACTCCCGTTTTCTCCTACATTATAATTCCACCAATTCTTCCATCATCATCCACTTCCCTCCGTCCGTCTCGGTCTCTCTTAGTCTAAAGAACATAATCGTTTGTTTGTAACATGGAACAAATTGTTGTGTGTAACATGGAACAAAAGCTACGATAAACTAGAAAAGAAAGAAGTCAGAAACAAGATTCACATGAAACGCGATTTTCCTTCTCTCTTCTATTTCTTTCTTTCTGTCTTTATGTCGAATAAAAAATAAGAGCTACGGAAACAGTTCACGATAAGGCTGCCCATGTGACATCTATTTCCACACATTTGTCTTTAAAATTTAAATAAATTGTACTATTGTTCAATATTATGATAGAAATAAGTACAGCCTCTTTCATTACGAGTGTGATGACTTGATGAATTAATTTGACCAGTAAAGCTGTAGTTTTATGTATATTACTTGTAATTACATTATTTTCAGTATACAGAAAACTGTACTGAAATTGACTTCTTTGTTTATACTCAATACTTGTAGCAAGAGATTGCTTAAAAGATGGTATTTACTTTTGGTCATGTTATCAATTAAAAAAGTGTTAGTTCTAAAAGAATGTGGAAAGATGGGAATCTCTTTAAGTCGTAATATATTACTATCAGAAGAATGCACAAGGAATGATTCATTGCTGTAAGAAATATTTCAGTGAAGTTGTAATGTTACTTTACCAAGTGAGGTTGGTCAGCTAACAAAATGAAGCTATGTATTGTGTTAAGCATTTAAATTATTTCATTTGTAGTACAAACTACATAATATTAGTGAAAATTCTAGAGCTTGGAGAACTGCAGTAAGACCAAACTCAAACTTAAGGTATAACCATAACGTGGTATAATGATATAATAATATTGGTATATTTCTGTGTAAGCTGAAGATTATTGAATAGCATTTAACTAAAGTTTTCTATAGTTGATGTGTTCATCTATTTAAAGACACTAAATTGTAGTTTAAAAAAAAAGTTGCAGGTATATTATCAAGCATCTTGTTTTTCAGCATGTAATTGCTAATATTTGCAGCCAGTCACACAAGTACGTATCATTAACCATGTAAAATTATAGCTGTAATCCTTGAAAATTATGTATTTAAAGTATAGTTTTCGTGTTGGAAAAAAAATAATTATTACAGTGTGAAGCGGAGTTACCATCTACGCGATATCCACAAACATTGGTTTTCTTTATATACATACGTATCTTCGTAAAAACTTGACACGAGTACGCTTCCAGCATTTTTTTAGAGTATGTAATGGGTCTGTGTTGTAACTGTGAAACGCTCCTTACCTAAACAACTGTAAAAAGCAAACAGAACATGAATTTTCAACTCAGTTTCGTTTTTAAGGAAGTTGCCAATAATTTTGGCATAGTTACGTTCAACAGAAATCTATCTCTCTCTCTCTCTACATATATATATATATATATATATATATATATATATATATATATATATATATATATATATATATATATATATATATATATATATATATACAGTGGCGGATCCAGGATATGATCAAGGGAGGGGCTAAACCATAATTTGCCGTTTTATCCAGTGTAAAGCTGAGCGTCAAGGGGGGGGGGGCTATAGCCCCATAGCCCCCCCCTTAGATCCGCCCTTGTATATATATATATATGTTGTTTCGTTAACCTCAAAACCAATTGACCAGAGGTGCATGTGTTTCAGCGGTGGATGGCTCACATCTGGTACAAAGGATTCATAGTTCGATCTTAGACCACCATGCAAGGGACAATAACATGTTCGGATTTTCTAGACATCTCCAGTTTCCTTTTATATTTTCCTATATTTTGTTCACAGTGATTATTTCATCAACGTTCATTTACCTTTGTCATAGTCTTAGTGTAGCCTACAGAGGATAATTATGGGTCATTTATTTCATTTTACGAGTTTATCAATTTAGAGCAAAACTTTTTCTTTCTGAACATTTTTAATCCACAAAATGAAATTACAGTAGTTGGCTCACTCAT
This sequence comes from Thermobia domestica, assembly GCF_964235325.1. Lineage (NCBI taxonomy): Eukaryota > Metazoa > Arthropoda > Insecta > Zygentoma > Lepismatidae > Thermobia > Thermobia domestica. The sequence goes on along the minus strand of NC_137459.1, from coordinate 274,769,944 downwards.
CTAGAAGTTAATACGACAAGTATCATCCATAGGTAGATGAAACGTTTCGGGATCTTGTTGAAGAAACGCTACATTGTCCTCAAAGTGTATAACAAAGTTACCACGAAAATAAGGATAAATACAATACAGTAATTTAGACAGATAATAGTGTGTTTCAGGAGCTCATGTTTTCGAGTTTTATTTTGCTTACAAATAAACTCATGTGATGCAAGACATACTATATTAAAATATATGTTTGGAAGACATTTATGGGAAGTAGTTTCCATCGTTATATGTAACATATAGGGGATCAGTAGCGACAGTAAGGATATTTAAGAATTCAACATGCAGATAACAGGTGAAATTTGCTTCATCCTTATGTTTTTACGTACAATTAAAGCGAGAGATGAATCTCTTGTTTGTTGTGTTCAATTTAACGTTCCTTTCTTAGTTCCAACGATGTATGAGGCAGAATCTGAAAATAAACTTAGAATTTGAACTACCTACATCTCCACTAAAGAACAAATCTGGGACCACGAGCTCAAGAAATAAATATTTGTCTTCGTAATGCATCAACAGATGATATTGTGAGAATCATATACGTAAAACAGATTAACTTGTTCAGTCCAGGAAGACTTAATGCAAAGTCTTTCTCCCACAGATTGTGAAGTACTCTTAATATGACAAGTGCTTTCTTCCCGTGTTTGCGTCTGCCGAATGTCATGATATGCCGTAGTTGTTTGAAAGCTAAATCTGCTCTGGTATAGTATATTAAGCTCAGATTTATCAATTCCTACTGAGTTTTACTTCAGTCGTACCTTATTAACATACTATTATTGATGCTTGAAAATATGAAGCGAGGAGGTAATGCGCAATAAAAGAGGAAGCCACGTTAGGAGAGCTTGAAATCTCATTTCATTTACAGTGTAACCCTTTAAAAAAAGAAGAAAAAGAGGAATAATACGAACCCATTGGTTAGGCTTTGATACGAATGGCTGGTAAATTCGCGAAAATCAACTCACAACTTGACGCATGCAACTCCAGTGGACCACAGTATACATGAGATTGGAATCCAAAAAGTGTACTGCACAAACAATTAACCACTTCTTGTTGAGATACATCTAGTTTTATACGCTTAAAAAAATAAACTTTTCATTTGACAGTGCTTCGCGTCTTAAGTTACCAATTTTTCGTGCTTAACTACGAACCCATTCATATCGATATACCTAAATCATCACACTATAACAACGGCGATTTTTGTTACGTGTCTGTCTTTTGATTCGACAATTTTCACAGCTGGGAAATGGCCCTGGTTTCTTCGCTGCGTGTTACTCAGCCTTGATCCAGGTTGTAATTAGCACACCTGGTGCGTTGCAAAGACATGCCTAATGCCGCACCCCAGATGGAGGAAGGTGGCAGAAGAAAGGTGATGGGGGGGCGGATCTGCCTTCAGGCACACTGTGCTGAAGAAAGGCTTTTGAAGAGGAGCAGCTAGTTCCGCTTGCTTGCAAGCACTATCTGGTGGAGAGAAGCAATCGAAGAATATGGAAGAAAATATTCTCACAGTGGGGAAAGAACTTGACATGGGAACATCACTACCCACTGAAAAGGCAGAAAATTTTCAATGTTTTACTCAAAGCAATGGCTTCATTACACATACTAATTTCATTCCTTGTATCTGTGAAGGCGGGAGTAAGTAGTAGTTTAAAATTTAAATAAAGATAGGAACATTATTCGAACAATTATCTGGATAACCCTAACAGCAATAATGAGAAGTAATCGAATCATAGAACTGCTAGTGTGTATGCATGTCCTCCACCGCAGTGGCTATTAAAGGAAATTACATGAAAGCTTGTGTACTAATAGTTGTAGTTTACAGGTACACCTGGTGAAGTGACAACCTAAATTCGGAAAACTGAAATTTTAAATAAGTCTGCTAATTAATGCTATTTTGACAACTCATTTATAACACTTTCGTGACTCAGTGAAGAGTTTTTTTTTTTTTGGGGGGGGGGGGGTGTATGTCATGTGTGAAAGATCTGAAAGCATCCTTTCCTACGACCACGCTCTGTAAAAGAAGCGTCTGAAAAATACCGATGAATAGTACACTCTGCATGTATTAGTCACTAGTAATTTCATCAAAAATGAGTTTGCACAAATGAGCAGCTATGTAGTAGAATATTAGTTTACGTTTGTGCAGTTTCTTCCTTGGTTTGCACATATGCACAGTAAACGAAAAAACAAAGTACTGTAATTATATGTTCTCTCGTCTGGGCTTGTATATTGATTGAATTACTTCAACACACTTCTCAGGGTTGAAATAGAAGCTTAATTGACATCGAGGAAAAAGAGTGATTTGGAAACATTAACAAATATATTGTACCCGAGAAGGCAAGCACAAACAATCAAGATAGCTAGCTTGATCAAAAGACGAACTAGCATGAATTCTCACTGCACTTCCTACGCCGATAGAAAAAATACGGAAATTAAACATGATATTTTCATAAGTATACCGTTGGTCTTATTCATCGATGGGCAACTACAGGCCCAGTTCTATGTAAATTTTGTGGCAAAAATATCTATGTTTTTATCTATCGAATGAGTTGGACTGGTATTGTCAAGCAAACACTGAGATTTTTCATTACAAGTTGTCAGTATAACTATAAATAATTAAATATTAACATTCTATGTTCCATTGACTAACTTTCGTTTCAGTAGTAAGTATGATAAAAAGAATCTTGGGGTACAATCAAATGTATGAATTAACGAACAGGAAGGAAGAGTAAACTACAGCTCTCTTCATATCAAAAATTGTACATTTTGGGCTCGTAATCCAAAGCAGTAGCATCCCACTTGTCTATTCAATATTTAAGTAATTTATTTTATTTTTCTGTATAACAATTCACAACGATTTGCATTCAGATGTCAACAGAACAGAGTAATATACGCGAACAAGATCCAAACGATATTTAAGACTCAGTTCTCGAGTAAATATTGAAGAAACACAAGAGCAAAACAGGAGTTTTAAATGAACATTCTCGCGAAATATTTTTTAAGTATCCTTAATTGAACGAATTTTCAGAAGGATATCTTAGAAGCTGCAGTGGATTACGGTAGAGAGCCCACTTCTGGTGCGCGGTGTTCCTAGTTTGATCCTATATCGCACCAAGTGGGCTTTGTGTGTTTTCTCGGAATCCCCCAGTTTCCCCAGTTTCTTCCCACTTTATTTATTCCACTACTTCATTCATTATCATCATCGTCGTGTCTCATATCATAATCGTGGGATGTTAAATTCAAACAAATCAATAAAAATAAAAGGATACTTCAGTAGACAATATATAATCATACAAAGTTACTCTGTTTTTAAAAATTATGTAAATAATTTACTTAGCAAAAGTACCAGTAAATTGTTTGTAAAAGTTACAGAAACTTGCATTGGAATGCAGCCATAAACCTATAATACAACTTTTAGAAGTCACTATAAAAACAAGTTAAATTCGATATATGAAGCTGTAGTTCCTTCTAGAATATCAGCTTTTTGCATCATCATAATCTCGTCCTCTTTTTGTTGAATTGCAGAGCTGGATTAAAATTGTACATGCTTTCAGTGCGAGTGTGTATGTACGTATAAAAATGTGTTTTGTTAGCTTAGATAATCTCCGAAGTGTAGTTTCTCTGGTGGGTTTCACATCCACGTGAACTTAGCTTGTTAATCTAATCCAGCTCTCTTAGCCGAATGAGGAAAGTAGCTTTTTGTACATGCTTATTTGACTCATGTTGGCAGCCATATCCCAGGAGAGCAGATGGGAAAGAAAGCGGGTTTGTTTTGTTAGGACTCCGGACTCCTCGGAGAAGTTTTCTTTTCTTTCTGTTTTTTTTTTTTTTTTTTTTTAAGAAAAAAATACATTTTTGCTTTTTTACGTTTTACTTTTCATTCTCATGTTTCACGATGCACTAAGACCGTCTTAAAAACAGAAGACTTGACTTCCTTTACTGTTCACAAGTGCTAAACCGTAGCATGTGTTACTGTAATAAAATTAAAGTAATCATGGTCTGTTTCTAATTTCATAAAATAAATGTAATGGAACTACGGGTTCGATTCAGAGTGAAACATGTATGGAATTGAATCTTAAGCAGTAAATGTACGATGATGATCCCAAATCGTTAACAGTGCGGGGAGGCAGCGTGACAGTTGCTAACGTCTAAAAATGAGATTGATATTAACTTTTTTTCTCTCTTTCTTGCTGACTCTCCAGCGAACGCAGTCTGCAAGTTTCAAGGAGTCACAAGTCTTTGATATAGACAGTCACGTGTATTATTATTATCTTTATTTTGCGATGAACTTTTTTTTATTCCTAACATTTTACTCCAAATGTGAGAATAAAATCAACTTGTGATATTAATAATCAGTGTTTTAGCCTTAAAATAAGTTAATCTCTTAAAAAAAAAACTTCGATTAATGATAGTGGAACCTTTTTTTCTGTGGTTTTCTGGATAGTTTATGAATTGTTCTTGTAATTTCTGTCTCATTGTAGACAAGAGAAGTACAAGTTTTTTAAATAGCCCGGACCAGAAAAGGTGCTAGACTTGTAATACTATTGTAGTGATAATAAAATTATATTTACAGCTGTATGGGATCTATAGCTTTCCTTTGATCTTGAAACCTACATGGGGAAGAAAGGCACTTGAGATCCCAGTGGATCGTACCACACAGTGGACAAAATAACACATAGGCTGTGTACAGCCTCTCCCCATTCTTCTTGACCAAACTTTGAATCCGTGCCACTGTATCTATATTCAAACAATAACTGTATATGATAAACTAGAGATTAGAACAATAAAATTTATAAAGTAGGAATTAACGTTTCAGTAAAATTCCTGTTTCGTATCATTTTACAACTTGTAGAAAGAAAAACGTGTAAACTCGTAAATTTTGTGAAACGGGCCCGAGGTCTGCTGTACCGATATTGAATACTCAATCAATTAAGCGTTTAGTTTGTCTTCAATGTTGATGGCAGAGATCACATGTGGATGAAATATGAAACAACCGCAATCATTCATGTGCATGTAGTTAAGTACGATGACATTTGACAACATGCTTCCCCATGCATGGGTTATAGGGTTAATACTGGTTTTGAGAACAATGCGTTTTCCCCTTTTTTTCTTTGTATTGTTCTTGTTCTTTCCTCTCGTGACTGGCTGAACTGGAAGTAGATCTCGTATTCCTACGCTGTAATAATGTTGAGTGTAGACACTCTTGACATAGATGAATGTGGTAATTATTGAACATATGACAAACATGTCATCAGTTTCCCTTATTTCTGTAATGCAGCTGGCCAAGAGGGAAACAACCCCAACTGCTTTTCCGAATGGTTTTCATTATCAGAGAAATAAATGGTGCTACCTTTTTGGTGAATAGGACATTCTTTGATTTCTGCCCAGTCATTATTACTAGGAGGCTGAGAATTACCAGAATGTGTGTGATTGCGAATGTGTGAAAAGATGACGCACTACATAGGGAACATTCTGTGTAAGAGAAAACTCAGATACAATCGACGAATCTGTTCTGGCTATGCTGAAACTAGTAACGGATTGACGCTGCTGAGAGTCAAGTGTCATCATGTACTCTGCACTTCCAAATTTGTGAACCGTCCGTAATTCCATGAAGTCATGTTTTCTTATAAACACAATGTATTGGATAGTAAAATCAGCAGTAGTTTCGGAGGGAATAGACAGTTTTCATGTAATGAGGTGGATCTACTATTTTCAGATACGACAAAATGATTCAGCTAAACCTTGACTTCTGGAAAACTTATGTGGAAACGAGCTGGAGAAAGTTCTTTTATTGAATGCTAACAATTATGGCTAGCGAATTCAATAGAATGGAACGAATATATCTTTTCCAACTGAAAGAAAGTCAGTTTTACTGTCTCCACGTTGGCAAAAGTATGCACGTATTTAGCAGGATCGAATGGGACCCGCAAAACATTCAGTTAAAGATAGGTTTCTGATTAACAAAGGCAGACTTATGGTTAAAAATATTAAACCATGCATATAGTGGACATACTATGATAAAATGAAATGTTGTACGTACCTTATTCTATTTATTTATCTCTGCTACGAATTAATACACTTATAATGAAGAGAAAAAATATTGTACACAAATTATCATTTAAAAAAAGTGTCAGGGATGGTTTTCTATACATATTGCTGCTTGGCTTTCCAAACATCGTGTCTTGGAAATCCGCACCAAATTATCCCAGTGATTTCACAGTAAGGGAAAGGTTTCAGTTCCTTTAAACTTTAAACAGCATTTTCACAAGTTTTTAGCGTACAGTATTCTTCCAACTCAATCCAATATTCCTCTTCTTCCTTCCCCTCCTTTTCGGCTTGCCATATAATTTTCAATTAAGACATCCACAAACTTTGCGTCTGTTTCGGTGTTTATATCAATGTTTGTTTCGCGGACAAGGTAATGTATATACCTGACCTCGTACAGGATCCCTTAAAATTTCCGTTAAATTTTGAGGCTTATTTTGAATTCCGTTGAGAGTTTCTGTTTAATGAAGGTAATTTAACACTTTTTCACCACTAAATTCATGTGACCGTGAAATATTTTCGTTCAAAATAAATTTCCCTTTAATAAAAAGTATATTGAAGCCAAGTTTTACTGTAATATAATGTCCACTTCAAGAAAATTCATATTCAGAGTGGAAAGTGGTAACGATTTTATGAAATAGAGTTGATCTATTGTTTTCAGTGCAAAAAGACGATTTTACTAAGTCTTGGCGTTGAGTAAAACAACTAATGATTTACGATTTTGCAATTTTAATTATTGATTTACGGAACATCAGTGAGTTCAAACTAAGGACATGTCTTAATTTTGCAATAAATGTATTTTTTTTCTTTTCCCTTTCTTTTTTTCTTTTTTTTAATTTCCGGGCGTTCGTGTTCACCTAAAACTTCAGTTATCACTGATCTTCTCTCTACGTTGTCGTGGGATATATATAGATACTTAAATTGATGTATTCATAGAAGTGTAGTGTATTGGTGAACAACTATGTGTAATACACTGACGATATTCTTTATTCTAATTTTGCTGTAAGTGTCTGGATTATACGCCTTCTGTGGTAATTGTGAAGAACTTGCGGAACGTCGTAAAACTTCGCATGTCTGCCGTCGATTTCTTCGCTGGTGAACAACAGAAGAGGATCGGATCTCAATATTCGATGGATGGAGTCGGAAGAGGGAGGACTAGAAAAAGCTTTTCGCGGCCGAAAACGACAGAGTACCTGCTTTTTAGAAGACTGCTGAGTAGTTGCGATAGGTCTAATCCGCCCCCTACTCCGCAAACATCCACTATGCTTTCTTCTCGGCTTACGAATGGCAATTCGTTTCACTATTGAGAAAAGCAAAAGCGCTTGGGTACTATCTTCAGCTACCACAAGAGAATGGCTTCTTGCAGGACTGATTCTATAGTGAGATTGGCGAAAGTAATCTTAAGACTTGTTTCTTTTAGTTTCCTTTTACTTATTAAAGTAAATTTCACGAATATTTTTCTGTTGTTTTAGCCGAATTTTATTCTATTATGAAGATATTATTAACAGATGAGCAAATTTGAGTAAAGGACACATTTAATAAATATTTTAATACTCTTTTCACTATCAAAAATCAATGAAAATGGAAACATATAACTATTTCTCATCAGAAAATACATTTATTAGACTTACACAATCCCAGTTTGCTTTATGTGTAGTAAGTCAAAGAAAGTAATGAATTGTGAATGATGGAATGAGTAAGAGAAATTTGGTTTGCATTCTTCAGTAACTCATATTGTTTTGCTCTGCAGATTTTCACTTTGAAGTTCTAGGTGTTGCTTTTTATATGTAAGAAGGATTGGTAGATAGTTTAGTGAGTAAACAGTATATAGAAAAAAATAAAATTGAACTCTTGCCACTCCAGTTTTTCGTAATGTACATTACTTATATTTTGTGATTCATTTCAACCCTATTATATATGTTGATGTTACATGGAGTTTTAGTATATCTTTTCAGTACTGAAACTATAAGATGCAACTTGTATGTATAGTTTGATTTATTAGTCTTTACAGCATGGATTAAAACGAAATCTGTCCTATTAATGTTGAGGTTGGAGCTCTTCTTAAGAGAACATATGATTATCGTGGCACCAATCTTAATTCAAATTGATATTTAAAAAAGAAACAGGTCAATGTGATGAGTAATTTGAAGCTAGAAAGTCACCAAAAACACGGAACTAATATTCGTTCTTACCTAAATTTTTTATTTAAGAATTATTCAAATGTCAGTATGAAAGATCAGCAGTCGCTGCGTGCTTAATGTGGTAACCAGCTCGCTTGATTCATACCCAAGCCATATTGTTTCAGTCCTTGTGAACCCTTCTTACCACATCAAGATCCATGGTGGCAACAAAGCATATGTTATGCACTACTGCAGTTCACTGAAGCTGTTGATTTTGACTTGGTACGTAATGAGTTTTACGTGTCCCGACAGGTGAAAGACCAGGGGCGTTAGAGTCTGGAAATATCGGTGGCCGCTCCACTGGCGTGCGTCTCCCGATCCACTGTCGAGAAAATTATTGAACAATCATCGTCATACCTGCGCTTCATGGTGCAGATTCGCACCGTTATGCTAAAAGTACGTTGGGAATACATCTTCCGGACTGTAAAGTGAGGGGAACATCTCGCGTAACAGGCTCTCGTATCGGTCACCATTCAGTGTGCCTTCAATGAGCACGGGATTCACAGTTTTTGTGCTACATGTTTCATACCACGCCGGAAATTTTTATTTCATTTGATGTGAGTTTAGCATCCTGTACAATGCGAGGCTATATGAGACATGGACCTACCCCTTAACGTGGAATCCGGACCACATGAGCTTCCGCCGAGAATCGAATCTGGGTCTCCAGCGCGAAAGGTGCGTATAGTATTCACACAGCCACTAGGAAGCTCGCCGTAAGTTTCTGTCTACTCATACATCACATGCACCAGTCCAGTGTAGGTTCTTATCTACCAGTATCGTTGATTCTGTTTGTTTACCTCGCCATTCAGGGGGAAAAAATTCTTCGTCACTGAACAACACTTCATGCGGAAACTGGATTAACATGGTATTGTTCCAGACTCGTTAACATAAATCTAATCACCTGTCGGGGTCGTCCTCTTCTTTTTTTCTTTTTTTTAATAACTCTTGGTTGATTAGAGTGTAGCATTCTTTTTCAGCACCGACGGGGGATGCGTTATGGATTAAAGTTTAAGGTGGAATTCATATCATCATAATGAGTTCAAAGTTGAAGGCCCTTCCACCGGAAATCAGCCCGAGACGACGTACACGAAAGTAGGGCTGTTCCGATAATCGAGTAATCGATAACAATTCGATCAAATTTCAAAACCGTTTCGTCGATAAAGGATTTTAATTTTATCGAATTATCGAACTTTCGAGACTCTCGAAACGTTTGAGACATTCAAAATCTTAGAAACATTCGACCTGTTTGAGAGACTCGAATTGTTGAAAGCAGCAAATACTGAAAGATCTGGAAGAAACAATGCAATCGATGTTATCATAGGTGTAGGCCTACATGTGTGCTACATATACGCAGGGTGTTCATTTTAAAAGTTGCCTCCCTTGAAATGAAGTGAAAGAAGAGTTTCTACCCACATGTCTTTAAGACCAATGTTTATGCATGTAAAAGGATTAAGTAGTTTGTCAGGGAAGAGAGAGAGAGAGAGAGAAAGACAGACAGACAGACAGACAGACACACACACACACAGAGACAGAGAAAGGAAGATAAAACGCATCACCCGAACAGGATTGGAATCCAAGAGTCCATGGCCCTTATGCACAGTCGTTCTGACCCGTGATTAGTGTTATATTAAAGAGTTCAACTAACATATGTTTCCTGCAGTAGTCAGGTATTTAGTATGATGCTAATCATACGTTAAAACGATTCTGCATAATGTCCCATTAATCTGCAAACTGCCACCTTACCGATTGTCGACAACAGGGTAGGCAGAAAAAGGAAAATGTTGTATCTGGTTTGGAGTGGATGGAGACAGCTTCTGACATAGGTAGAGGTAAGAAAGTTCGATAAGGCTGAAGACTTATCGAACTTCGATTTTGAGAATTTATTACCCGGTACTTGAAACCCTTTAAGTATTTGAGATTGTCTAAATTTCGTGTAATATCTGGACTTCGAGTATCATTGAAACAAACTTTGGGAATTTTCGGTGCGAAGCTCACTCTAGATCGCGCTGTCTGTTTGCATGTGATGTCTAAATATAACTTTCAAACAGATTGTAGGATTTTGATGGAACTTACTTTAAAATGTTCCTCTTTGTTTTCGTCATACACCTGTTGTTTTTGGTTGCCTTACGACAAGGAAAACTCTCTTGAATTTGAGTATTTGTTCTTACTTTGAGCGTATTCGTGATGCTATTACTATTATTAATATTGCGGTTTTCTCAATGTTAATATTACTACTACGTCTATTACTAGTACTAGTATAATCTTTTACTGTCATTTTTGGATCTAACGTTTAATACGTTTCAATAGTATATGGCAGCCTTTTTTTCTTCCTTCATAGTAGACTCGTGGTATTATGTAGGTTATATGAAGTAGGTAGATTTTACACCAAATTATTGATATGATTTAGAATAGTTTAAAGTTATACAACCCAATTAAATTTTAACTACAATCAAAAAAAGGCGAATACTGCAATGGTAATAGAAAACTAAATTTCAATACATTACTAGATTCCTTTCCATCAAATACTTGCTGCATGAAAAACAAGCTAGATCCACCCTTCTGCCAGTGTTCGCCTTTTTTTTTTACCACCATCTTGTTGCCCTCCATTTTCTTCTCTGCTGCAATTTTGAAGTGCCTATGATCACGTACTGTAGTAATACGTAATGATCAGAAATCGGGACTTGAGACCGCCCTTCTATTTTTAGCGCGCCTTTTTATGAATAAAATGTCCGTTTTGTCGCCATCTTGAAATGCCTATGACCACATACCATAGTAATCGGACACATTCCCCCCTCCGATAAGAAGGTTCGCAGATGAACCCTCTTTTTTGCCGTTTTCGAACATTTCTTTTGGCACCCGCCGGAGCCCGCCCCTCATGAAATTATATGCCTGTAACTGTAGTTGACTAAGGTCAGTAATCATGCAAAGAATCACTCGATTCGGTTCATCAGTTTAGAATATTAGCATGATTATACTTCGTCACTTTCCCGTTGCCTCCATTTTCTTTTGGCCACCATGTTGAAATGAAATGTTACGACTGACAACTTTTACCGTGTCGGTTCTGTTGTCTGTGGCACTAACTTACAATGTTAGTGCCTGCAAAAGTGCATCGCTCTATCTGGTGTCCTTTGCGTGGAACAGACATACACATACACGGCGCGAGACGTTACATCTTATAGAGTGGGCTAAAAAGGAGAGAAAAATGGGTCAGAGGGGATTGCTCGACGGCTATAGCCTAAGGTTTGAATCCCAATTTTTTGGAAAGCCGTATCCATTCCCATTCTAGCCGTATTCTAGTAGTATCCATTTCCTCTTCTATGGGGTGACATTGATAATTCTAAACCTTTCAAATTACAGGTAAAATATCAAGCATTAATAAGCACTTTTTTCCTTTATACCTGACATAATTATTATTAATTTCGGGTACTTAAGATTATTAATTTCGGGCTGTTTATCAGAGGGTATGTCTGATGAGGATCTTGGTTAGAAAGTCGAAACGTAACAAGTAAAGTATTTATTTTTATGAATAGTACAATCTTATTCAGCAGTTCATTGTTTTATTTCTGAACTAACTAATGTCAAATTTTAGGGAAAATCGAAAGTCGGTAAATTGCACTGTGTTTGGTCAAATGGTTGGCTTGCAAATCTGTCTTGTGCTGGTATTTATGAAAAAAAATCAATAGCGATAAGATATTCTTCGGAAGAATACTTTACTCAGAAAAATAATTTAGACAATAATATAAACTATATTTAAAGTAAAGAAAATGAGCATAAACATTTTTGGAACTTAAGGTTAGACTTTTTTAACTTCTAAATAAACATACACCATTCTTTTTTTTTTTAAAAAAAAAAAAGGATTGGTGTCCAGAAATTATGGTAATCCTACCCCGGGAGATTTGGATACACAGAGGATGAAAGTAGCAAAAATACTGATAACCCAAGGTGAACACAACCAGATATATGTTTGTGGGGAAATATCCCTCCTGAATAAGCCCCTGAAATCACCACTGATTTGATTAACATTTATTTTACTGAAAGGCGAAAGGGGGAGTTCGCGACCAAAGCATCATCATATCTGATTGCGGCAATGTGTGAACTTGAGACCATTGAGAGAGAGGAAACATGACAGAAGATAACATATTCGGCTTAAAAAATAAAATTTTGCTACAAAATTTTAGCAACACCGCACATGATTAATATGGTTGAGGTGTTGGACTGTATACTATATCGTATTAAGAGCAAATTACCGTATTTGTACGTTTAAGACGGTATGCCTGGCAATACTGATACAATAGGTGGTCAGCAAATAACAAACAAGAGTTAGAATTTAGGAAGAAATTGAACTTCCTGTGTATGTGTGTGTTTGTCTATCGAAAAACAGTTCCTTTCTGCACGCTATCCTTTTCTCCTCACAAATACAACTTTGCAATAACTTATCAGATGATAAAAGTTGTCTGACTAGTTTGGCTGCAAGAAGGAATCATTGGCTGCAAGAAACTTTCGATAATATTCGTACTTTCGATAATATTCGTACTTTCGGTAATACCCGAAACTTCGATAATACTCGAAATTTCGATAATACCCAAAACTTCGATAATTTCAAGTACTCGAACGGTTTCGAGTAACCGATGACAACTCGATAAATTTCACTCCCGAAGTTCGATAGGTCCTCAGCCTTATCGAACACCCCTACACGAAAAGCATGCGCGCTACCCACTGGACTACCGAGGTGACGTGTTTCTGTAATTACAACTTGTAAGAATGCAACTATCTGCACTACATTATCCGTACAATTGAACTTTGGCTTGCGGTACCTCTGAAACGTGTTACATGTTTCATTGTGATACGGGCAAGCTTGTGGATGCAGTACATTAAACACAGGCGCAAAAGTCTTTATATACCGTTCCCACCACTCACTAAAACAATATCAAGTCGATGCTGAATGTAATTATCATTCTTGTTTACCTTGAACGAAGAAAGCACGTATACATCACGTTCTGTTCTTCCACGTTAACATGTCGACTTTTCTCGAACAATCGACTTTTTAGTGTCCGCGCACTCATATGGAGCCTACAATCATCAGTCATCCTGATTCCATTGGTGATAGGCGTTTTGTGAGTTAGGGCTGCTCAAACAATCATTTTGTCCAGGCGCCCGCAGTGCGTCGCGAGGGTAGTGGAGGATCTCCTCCTGTGAGGACCCTCTGCCTCTTATTATGTACTACCGATGGATCAAGAACTCGTCACGACTCACAGGGGCGGCGATTATACGGGACGACTACCCGGCTACTTCCAGCTCTACTGCGCCGCTTTGCTCGGAATTACTTAATTGTACAACAGACGTGTTCTGGAATTATTATTGTACTGCATGCATATCATATACACGACGGATTCGCACACAACTATACATGTTGTCCAACGACCTTCAAGTTACTGCGAGCATCGCCTCTACAGACACTGCTATAATCAGCATACTGTTTGCAGTGACCAGTGTACTGGGGACCACCTTCAAATTAAATGAGCATACTCTCTACAGATACATATTATGTAAACTAGTTTTGTTCCATGGTATTCTTAAATGCGTTTCCACCAGTGTATGTATGATGAAATTTTAATTTGAGTTCAGCGTATGTTATCCGATGCATACTATTATGTTCGCTATTTAACATTGATATGAAGAAACCAATTTAATTTACATATTTAAAATATTTCAGGATATAATTATTGGAACATTTAATTATCGGGAAGTAGTGTTGTAATGAATTACGTCTAGCATATGCTGCGAGTAGTAACATTTTTAAAAGAAGTTCTGACTAATTTCCAAGTTGCTTTATTGATTATTGCAGACAATGTTCCTTTATATTGCATTTCTTCAAGTTTGTCTTCACGATTTTTGCATGAAGATATTCTTTCTTTCTTTAGTTTCTGTCTTTTTTTTCTTTTTTTTCTTTTTTTCTTTTTCTTTTTTTTTGTAGAAGTCACAGGTGCTAATACATGCAACAATAACGTTTGGCTGTGTTACGATGTGTTTACTTCATTATCATAAGAATACTAGACCATTGTGTTTAAGTTGCAACTGCTCATACTTACAGTTAGCGGAAGAATCAGTTACTGGGCACACGTATACGATGACTTGCTGTGCGACCTGGATTATTCAAAGCTTATTGCATATATTCGTATCGTTTAAGAACGTAACACTATAGGATGTGTGAACACTAATATTTGAATCACAAATTAAACATAGAACACTAATATTTGAATGAGAAATAAAACGTCAGAAAATAACATTAATATTTGAATGACAAACTAAACGTCAAAAAAAATCGCAATGTGGTTGGAATGGTCAGCATGAAATGTAGAAGTCATCACTATTATCATTATTGGCAGATCACGTGCCACAACTGAGAAGCTTCCATGCTTCTCGGTTTTCAGTTAACCTCGTCGTCTTCAGGTATGATTTTTCTGGTTTGATATCGTCCATCAATCATAGTCTCCTTCTCCTTCTCCTTCTTCCCTCCCTCCATACCTTTTAACACGTCCTTCTTAGCCGTGTCCTAACTAGTTTCTCTTCTTCTTGTCAGTAGTACCTAATATTGTTCTTTTCTCCTCCCCCACCATTTTTAACACCCTCTCATTAGTTTTCCGCTCGTCCCAGCTAATTATCTCCATTCTTCTTCACACCCATATTTTGAAAGCTTCCAGTCTTTTTTCATCGTTTTTGCATAAGTAGGAAAAGGTTACGTAGAACAAATACTGACCAGTTTTCGATACATAGGTAGTATCGGCATTGAAGAAGTGCGAACGATAAGTACATTGTACAGAAATGATGAGATCCTTTAGAGAGAAAGATATATCGCCGGTCTCCAAATAAAGAGTTTCGAAAAAGAGTTCGTGTAGGATAATATTCTTTGCGAGACAGAAGCATAGATGCTGCGCAAAAGTGATGAAAAATGATTAAAGACTCAAAATTTACATGTGGTGAAGTGAAGAATAGATAAAAGTAGCTGTATTGTACCGAAAACCAAGGAGAAGCAAGTGGTAATGTTAGGCAACCAGTATAAGAACTACGTATAATGGGTTTAGTAGCATTGGAGTCGTTTTGTTTGAACCTGAAAATAAAACCTATTGCGTTCCTGACAACTTCAAAAGCCTGTACCCGCAATGAGACATTATCAGATATGATTTTACAAGCAAATGTATTTCCATTTGACATCATCTGTCACTTCTTTAAGTTTGACACGAACTCACCCAAACGCTCTGTATATATTACACGCGCGAGATATAATACACTTTAGTTTTGAATTTTCTTCGCAAGTCGCCCCTGAATTAATTTTCCAAAAAAGTCAATACTTATCTCTTTATTAGTAGTTGATACACTGTAGAAACTATAGTAAGCATTTCAACAGGTTATTACCGAACATTTCATCAACAATAAAGAGAAGTAATTTTTAATCCTCCCAGGTAAACTTGCTCCATTTTAATGCTTTTTTTTTGTACGGGAATTACTTGAAAATACATAAAGATGAAGGTAGGTTGACCCCCTACTCCAAGCAATGCACCATATTGAAAAGTATCAAAGAAGGTACTCGCCATGTTTATAATAAATCTGATTTTTTTTTTTAAAAGGAAAGATATATTTAAATATGTTTAAGAGATGGTGTAACTTCAACACTTTTTATCTTAGGTATTTCAGTCCTAAGCGATAGGCTATATTGGGAAACTACGAACTCTAGTCTGTAAAAATCAAGTAATTTTAAGCAAATTATCAGTAAACGTAAAAGAAAATTACGACACATTGCTTGAAAATCGAACATTGTTTACCAAAATTTCATCAAAATTGACATTTTGACCCAGATTACTTCGGTCAGACATGTCAATTAGAATTCAACTTAAAAAGCGAGAATATGTAATTTGAAAAATGGGAAAATATGTAATTTACAAATCAAAAATATACGTAATTTTTTGCTGATCAACATATTTTCTACTTAAGCAGTTTAGACTGCGTTTTACTAAAGAACTTGTAGCAAAGATTTATCAAAGTTGATATGAGTGATGGTGACGGAGTGAAGTTTTACTGTAAGTCATGTGTGTTAAGATCTATGGGTTGCGGGAATGTGCAACATGACTAATAACTCATTGTCACGCATATACGAGAATATGTTAGAGATTCGAAAATAGAATTGTATATACAGCATTGTGTTACGGAAAAGGAAGTAACTGCGCATCTCATGCAACGAAAGCTACATATTCTGTAAGTTAAAGCATAAGCAAAAGATAAAGCAAGATTCTTTTTCTTTTTATAGTTCTATCACACGCATGTCTTGATTATGATCATGCAATCTTTCAAACAATCTTTTCCACTCCCGATTGCCTAGTGACAAAAATATTGTAGATATTTTTTTCTTTTTTCTCTTATATTCGTGTTAAGTTGGGTAAATTTCATCCTATGCAGAGTAGACATGTAACGGTTGTAAAAGAACAAATTCTGACGTTGGCCAATGGTATTTTGATGAATATTAATTATTTTCTTAATACTGGGCAATTATGTTACCTAGGTTAGCTCAGATCCACTAGTCGTGCACGTCAGTATTAGAAATGGTTTCTTCATTTGCACAGCCATTTCGATTTGTTTTGTTGAAAATGGGGAAATGCAAAACCGGTCTTCATGTCATTTACTAGAATAGCAGTACTTTAATCTTTTCAGGACTGCCATATTTTTCTTGGGATTGTAAGATTTAAAAAATAAAATCTCAGTAATTACCGCGACTCAGTAAATGACACGTTCTGAAAGTACTTTATTATTATTATTATTATTATTATTATTATTATTATTATTATTATTATTATTATTATTATTATTTGGTGTACTAATTTGAATTCCAATTCTCATTGTGTCATGAATTGCTGGATTTTTTAAAGTGGGGGTTTCTTCCCGAGTACATAGTCCGACGACGTTGTGTTCAGAATGTGGCACGCATATAATATAAAATTACAAAGTTGTAAATTTCTAGTTCAAAATTGTTTCTGATAATCTACGCCACACACACACACACTATATATATATATATATATATATATATATATATATATATATATATATATATATATATATATATATATATATACCCCTTGACCCTCAGGTATACACTGGATAAAGCGGCAAACTATGGTTAGACCCTCCCTTGACCATATCTTGGATCCGCCAATATATATATATATATCGAACGTTTGATATTCGTAACGGAGTTTTTTTTTAACATTCTAGCTGAACCTGCGCTATTTACACAGCGCACAGTTCTAATATGAGCGTGAATCTCCTTCCTACTTCTCACTATATCTGTGCAAGTCCCTTTACGGACACAAATAAGGGACAGGAAGACTCCCAAAGAGAGTGAATTGTTATAATGAAACATATAAATGTAGTATTTTAATATATAGAATGGTAGTGGGGGAAGTTTGTGGCAAACTTGGATAAGTGATAGATGATAACAAATGCAATTTTTCCTTATCATTTCATATCCGAGTACGCCTCATTGTGGATCCAGAAACTTTTGAAGTTGCCAGCTTGCAATAGGTTTTGTCATTCAGATTAAAGCAAAGCGCCTGAAATGTCCATCAACCCGCTATACGTAGCTCCTCTAGTAGTTGCCTGTCACGAGGATAACAACCTTAACGTCCTAGTGGCAGTATTAAATTAAAAAGGTCAAAACGACGTCTAAAATGTGTAATAGAGAAATAAAGACAAGATTTTCCTTTTTGAAAATTTGAATTAGAACTGGCAAATTACACAGTTTGAAATCGACCAACAAAAACGGCACGTTTCTAGCACTTGTTTCCTAGATCTCATTGTCGAAAGGATTGGCCACAAACATAAACTTTTCTTGACCACAAAACATATAAACCCATTTTAATATATACATTATTCACTCTTCTCTCTTACAAATACATACACATTTTCATTTTTAAAATACAACTTCATTTTTTTTTTTTTTTTTTGTTTGTTTGGAGTTTCTGTGTTTTGCGTCCTTACAATGTCGTGACTACGAAGGATGGAATCTACTGTTAACGTGGCTTGAATTTGATGCAGTCGGGAGTATACAGATTATCTGCAAGATCATCCCACAGAATATAGACCGTCCCTCACCACATTATCTCACCTTTAAAAGATTTGGATTATAGAAACGTCACTGGCTCCAGCAGCAATAGCTGGTGTCATGGGAGAACATGTGATGTAAATTTAGGGGGTTGCGACATGTACCAAAGCAGAAGGGTATGTTTACGTATTATTCTAGATGTTTACGTATTATTGTTTCAGTTATCGTACAAAATGCATTGACTAATGTTATTGGCCTATAATCTTTTACGTCTCTTCGTTCACCTGATTTGCGTACTGGTATGATGTATACTTGTTTCCATGTTGAAGGGAACGCACCACTTCTTAGGGATGCGTTAAATATACCTATATATGCTAGTACAACTGACAACAGGCTTTACCTATATAGTAAGGAATGTTGTCTGGGCCAGAAATAGTGCTTCCCTTAATCACTTTAGTACCTGAATTATGGGCGACCAGGGCAAGAGTGAACACTTTTTGTAAATCAAATAATTGCGGTGCAATGGTGACAGCAAAAAACGCAATGTCTTTGATGTGAAAGCCTGTTATCTCTAATAACATATACAGTTAGATTGCGATAAAGGAAGCAGAGGATACAGAGGAATAACGTAGTTTTGACGAAGAAAAAAATTCTACTCTTGCCCCATGTAGTGGGGTAAGAGTAAACAGCGGTTGGAGCAACAGTGTACAGTCGAATGAAAACATAGAAGCGTAGACATAAACACCAAGAAATACGTTGAAACATAGATGTATATGTACTGGTTACATGGAACTAAAGGAAGCTATAAAGTACCCAACAGATTAGTGTTAAATGGAACTGCCAACAAAAGTTACAGTAATATATCATACATGTTATAATTACAAAATATGAAAATAGGAGACATCAGTTCGTCAACATCCATCACGAAGCATAAAAATGTTACGTGCGGTGCTACATACGTACACAGACTTTCTTCGTTTAAAATTGGAACATTGTTCGTGAGACCACTCGTTGCATATGATACAGGAAATATACGTTTCACCTTTGGGGTATCTGAAAAACAGTTCCCCATAGAATTGGCATTTCGTAGCCATGTCGTCCAGTACAGGCCTATTTGACTGATGAGTGATGTTTTGTGGTTAGTTGGATGACTTTGATGCAAATTGCTTGTTTGCTGTTCCTAGCTTCTTTTGTGTTCCCGCGCAACATTGCCTGTCGATATTCCCATGCGACATGGCATGTGCTCAACAACCCAAGCTGTGAAATTTAAGCGATAATGCAAACGTTTTGTTAGTAGTCTGTGACCACCAACTTCTGTCTTACCTCTGCAAATGTCTTTTACTCAATGTTACATGTTGGCTCTTATATTTTCTTTACTCTACTGTACCACAAGGGACAAGAGTGAACGTCCACACTTGCCCCGTACACTCTTGCCCCGCCTTAAGTATCTTCAATAATTGCCTGCCATCTCTCGTCTGAGCACTTTTTTCTTTTGCATACCACTGATAGGAAGTACGAACTGATACAGCTTCTCCACAAAATATTTTCAGTCCTGTACCTTCAACTGCAACCACATTACATACTGTGACACGTACCTACGAATCGTTTACTTGTTTCCTTCTGCAATAAACTTTCCACTCTGCTGCTCTTCACACTGCACTCACACGCATCTCCATTTCCGTTCTGACATGTGTCATGCCGAACTAATTTTCAACATTCGCTTATTTACCGCCGTTGCCGCTTCTCCGTAAATAGTGTTTTCACTCTTGCTCCGGCGTTCACTTTTGCTCTGGTTACCCATACATCAGATTCGGTAATGTTAGGAATATCTATTAAACCACAGTTACTAATTGGAAATGGAGAATTCATATCGTGGATGTTTATATAACTACTTAAGCCTAAATTAAAATTATTACTAAAAACGTTTTTAAACGGTTCCACATCATCATTTGATTCTGTAACTAATTTGTCATTATATTTCATTTCAGTTCTCCTTTGTTTAACATCAGAAGTTTTAAATATTTTCTAGAAATACATATTGATAATACTGTTCTCCAAACCCAAATAATAGTTTTAGTATTAATATGTTACTACTGTTGGAATTAAGTACGTTAGTAACTGCATCACGACAACTATTGCACTATCGCAGTTCTGTGTGGTGGTTGAAAATTTCAAAACTAAAGCAAATAAATGGAGCGAGCAAAAGTCCTAAGTGATGCACATTCTAAATGGTACAAGTCCTAAATTGCAGAAGACTTAAAATTTAGGACATATGCTCATATTTTTAGGACTTATGCTGTTTAGAACTTACGAAAGTCACCCGTTAAAGTGTGGTGTTAGCTTCAAAGGCCCGAGAGGATGAATGAACATAGTCCCGAACTATGCATTTTTTTCATGTTTTAGGTTCTACGTGTCCTTATGAAGCAATATGGGTCTCTAAGATGGTAAAGGATAGGGAAAGGTATCCATTTATTTTCCATTGTGGTTTAAAAGGTTGTATGGAAAATAGAAATTAGAAAACTGGTGTGAAGGAATAGATTAACAGTTAAAATTAGGTATATCATGTACTGTCATCGACAAAAATACATAATCATTATTCGTAGGTAGTCTTATATAATGTATGTTATTTTCTTTAGTTGACGATTTTGCAAAAACTGAGTTATTATCTATACACCACCGGACATCTAGTAGACATCCACATGATGTCAAATGCATCTCTTCGTGTTCGTATATATTTAAAAGAGGTGATGTAATGACTTTATGTTGTATGGGTTATGTATGATTATTTGTAAACATCAGCGTAATTCCACCGGTATTTGATTTTTTTTGTAGTATTAAAAAGTCATTACTTCTGTTCAAGCTGATAATGGAATTATTGTATAGAAAAGTTTCAATCTATGCATATCATTGAAAAAGTAATAGCCATATAGTGGATGTACCCTTACCAAATTAATTCTAAACAATTTACTGAAGTGTTGTAAATATAATATAGTGTTACTTTCGAAATCGGTGTTTAATTATAATATTATAAATTAAATTGACCATATATCTTCGCTGTTTTTCTGAATCATTTAGAACAATGTAGTTAAGATGAAATAAAACTTATAAATAAACGAATTGTTTTTACGATAGTTTTTTCGTTGTTCGATGCCTATGCAATATAGTCCAGTTTTTGCTTTTTGTTATAAGTTCGCGTGAAAGAAAGACAAACTGTTTCTTCTGGGACTATGGTGGTGGAAGCATATGACAAGTGATTACTTTTTGTACCATTTTCGATCTCCCTCCAGAGCAATGAGTTAAAAGATCCGCATATGGCACATCAAAGAATCTTCCTGGCATGTAAGTATAGGTGAAAGTGTATCTTGTGTTTCAAAAGTAGTATCTTCTTTTTAACTCTCGCTGATACATAAAACGATAAATAAATAAATACAAATAAAAATATCAAATATTTAAAAGTACATGAATACTTACACATTAGCCTTCTTAATAATAAAATGCTCGGAAATCTCAGCACAAATATACTTTTTATTTTCTACTACTTTTAATTTATCTTCAAGACAGTTCTTGTGCTAGGTGATTGGTATATGGATTACTATTACGACTGATGGATTAGTTATCAAACCCTTTCAAGCCTTCACAAACATCTTCGAGTCTATATTTTAAAAAAAAATGGAGAGAGAACTACCATAGCAATCAGGAAATCCTATATTGTTCCTAGGATATAATGCAGTGACGTTTATGACAATTTTTAATATAGTACTTTTACAGAACTTTTCTGATTTATTTATTTATTTATTTTTTTAGATAACCAACGTGTACAGATTTTTCTTCTTTTAGAAGAATCACTGATAATGAAATCAGGAACTATAATTCAGCGAACGCAGAAGTGGTTCTATTTAAAACAAAAAGCAATATAAAGACAAGTACACTACTGAGACGAATGACTGGAATAAAAGCGAAAAATCGAAAGAACGTGAGCAAACTTTAGTACACTGTGATTTGTCTTTGTGTGTATATAGAGTCGTAGTGATTGCTCTGCCAGATGTCCGTTGTGTGAGTACGAAATGCACCCGAATATCGCCCTAGGCTTGTCATTTCCAGGAGCTTGCGGAGACAATTTATAGCCTATCAAAATGCAAATCCTCGTTTTGAGGGAGGATCCCTCCAACTCTTCTCTGTAGAAGTGAAGAGGGGTGCAGCAATTCCTCACTTTTTCGATCAGAGAAAAGCCAAGTAAAAGACGCGGCGAAACGAGAACAAAGAAGTGACGAAAACGAGCTGAAGTAGAGCAATTGACTCGTTTTCATGAGGATCCTGAAATTTTAACATTAGCTCAAACCGATTGCTAGTGGTCTGTTGCTTTTGTGGAAGGCATTTTACTACTACAATTGGAACTATTCCTTCGTGTTGAATGCAATTGAAAAGTAACGTTTCAGAACTATACTCAGTACTTTTTCGAGATTCTACTTCACTGTTCAGCTGTATTTGTGAGTTCTGTTTATATATTTTGTTTATAGTACAAGTAGTTACAAGCTTAAACAGACAGAGTTATCGTAATCAACAACACATCATGTGAACCAGGACCGGATTAAGGGAGAGGCTTAGGGGGGCTATAGCCCCGGGCCTTCAGGTGGGCAGGGGCCTCCACTCTGATCAAAATCACAACTGGCTATCTAAAAAGTCATAAAGATATAATCATCATCATAAAATAAAATGACCAAAAATATGAAATATATTCACTTAAGTTCCCTACTGTACTTTCACATAAATCTATTAGATGCAGTCAGCAGGGGCTACTTTTTTTTTTTTTTTTTTTTTTTTTAAAGCCCGGTCCTCCAGATGGATTAATCTAGCCCTGATATGAACAGTAGTAATATTTTCAAGAATGTAAAGAACGGTAAGCACAATAATGCCAAATTTATTAACCAACAGTAATAACAGACAATGATTGACAATTTCGTAAGACAGGCATGATAACTAAATATAGTTCATGAAAACCTAAATACTGAACGAACTTCATTGATGGAAATGTATACTGTATACTAAAATAGTTTAGTTTTCCGTACAACCAAGACAGTACCCAGAAAAAAGGAAAAAAATCGGACACATTACCTCCGATTAGGGGTACATGAAAATGACTATTGAGCCACTGTAAACTTGGAACTTTTGAGAGAGGTGTGTTGGGGCCCATATGGTTTACTTATGGCAGATCAACTCTCGCAAGTATGATGATCATTTTTATTTCTTTTCTACAATGTAACATTTTATGTTTCTACTTGATTTTGCAATTATACTTGTTAACTTAGACAATACTACCTGGCACTACTACTACTACTACTACTACTACTAACTATAATAATAATAATAATAATAATAATAATAATAATAATAATAATAATAATAATAATAATAATAATAATAATAATAATAAATGAAACAAATTATTTAATGTTCACTCCTTAACTAAAATTACCCCAGTGAATTTTTGGTGTGAAATTTCACATCAACTGTTGTAAATTGTAACATTATTTTTAATGCTTCATTTCTACTTGTGTTTTGACCTTTCTTGATACAGTGGAAATCTGCAGTGGAGAAATTGACCTTGTAAATACACTTTGATGTAAACGGATGTAAATCGACAAAAATGTCAAATACACTTTGATATGATTATAAAGTGTATCGACACATGTGTCGTAATATCTTCGCACAAATCGGACAATAAAGACTTCTTGGATCCGTTGTATTCCCTGATCGCGATGAACCTCTTCCCTTTCTGCCGACCAACTGGTTTTGTCTTGAGCGGAACCCACTTAAACTGCCATGAATTAACTTCAAGACAGAACGAACGCGATGGTATCTCGAGAGAACGTTTACCTCAACCAAAAGCCTGCTTGGTAATTATGTGCGAGCAAGGAAAATGAGCGAGGGGATCCCGACCGACTTGAGTGCAACGTGTTTGTTTCGTTTCTCATTGCATTGGAAGACATTCGCCCGTTGACTGCGCGAGGTTGCCGATGAATACCAAATAAACATCATCCCTTGCATTCCAATTAAGAACATTTTAAAATACTTTTCATGTTTTTATGATTTTGTCTCCAACTTGGTTTAAATTAAATGAATCAGTCATTGTGTCGTAGTTTCGGTTACCATGTCTCATTATTGAAGGTATGTGGGAGAGAAGGCTAAGGAATAAATACCATTATGACTGGCGAACAAGGTGCGAATAACAAATAAATAAATAAATAAAATAATCCAGTGGAAGTGTTCCCACGCTCCATTTCTAAATAATTTACTGTTTAGACAGTTGCATTACATTTATCGTTTCGAAAATTTTCAAAGAAATCATCCAACGTCGTATTGTTGTTGGTTTGGTATTCTTTATTATATTGTTGTTTCAGTTTATACTTTACATACTAATTGTGTACTCTGCTCATAGCACATAAAATTAAGTTAAATTCTTTACTGCAGTCTAGACTACAGAGTACGTCATATTTATAAGTGTATTTATGACAGTTACATATGCATCGATATATTCTGGGAGAGTACATGGTTTTAAGAATATAAGCACTGTAAGATGTTATGATCAACTTAGTTTAACATAACCCTTCCCCCCCCCTCCAAGGATGCACATATAACGGGTTAATGGAGAATTAATAATTTCAGTGCAAATAAAACGCGGACTCATAACAACAAAATTGTTACAATCGAAACTTAAACGCTGGTTTTGATAATTTCTTTATATATCAGGCGTATCAAAAATACAGGCCCATAGGCTAACTCTCTTATGAGTAAAGGTACGAAAAGAGGAAAGTTGTTGGAAATAAGTGGCTTTCAGTCTAAAATGGCTGATTTATTTCTAATGGCACCAGCTGCAGCCATTTGGTCTCCACACTTGCAAGACACCCTATGTTAAATGAAAATGCAACGATTCAGTTTAGCAAGCTCTTTCCTTGCTGAACATACACGTTCACCATGTCATTTTTTACGTGCTCATACGTTTTGTTCGACAGCCTGCTGAACTGGGAACTTACTTCTTCATTTAGGATACAACACTCTATCAATGTGGAGCCCGAACGGTTGGTGTGATAGGAGAAAAAAAAATCCACCTTTTTAAAACTGAAAGCCATATATTTCCAAAAACTTTCTTTTTTAAAAATTTTTTTTTTCGTATCTTTAGTCATAACGGAGCTGGTCTATGGGCCTGGACTGCTGATACGCCCGGTATAGTAACAAATTTTGTGTACATTAATTAAGTTCAAAATATAATGTGGTATAGTTGTGTAGAAAAGTAATATCAATCGCTGTTTCATGCAGTATTTTTGCGCTGTAATGTACTCATTTGATTTCGTGTAAATTTATTCCTATTATTGTTATTATTAAATTAAAATGAAGAGTAAAATTATTTCATTTAGTACACTTAATAAGAAACTGACCAATGTTTTAAGTGAACGTGTGTGCCAACTACGTGTGAAACAAGTTTGGTGCTTCAATTAGAAATTAGAATTTATTTGAAATTTCTATCTGCAGTGTTCATAGAAAAAGCGAATCTTACTAAGCTTAAATGAAATGAAATGAAATTTTTGAGTTTTACGTCCCACGGTTATGCCGGTTAGGCTAAAGGAGACTGTGATTATGAGAAATGAATGAAATGGTGGAATGAAGAAAGTGGGAGGAAACGGGAGAACCCCGAGGAAACCCACGCACACGGTGTTTGTCCACCACAAAGTTCACTTGGCGGGAGCAGGGTTTGAACCCGCGACCCCATGCACCAGAGGTTTACTAAGCTTAATTGTCCAACTTGAAAACCTCAGTTATCAACAAAACTTCACTTTCTTTTCACTTGTAGAAGTACAACACATTATTTTGCAATCCGAAAAAAAAAAAAACTTCTTTCACTGTCTTACATGTCTAAGTTGAATTAAGATGGGGATTGATTTGGATATAATTCATACCACTCTTAAATCAGTATCACATGTAAATAGTCTAGCTAGGTGAAGCTTCTGCTTAGTGTGTTCTAGTTTTTAGTGGCTTAATAGCCATCAAATTTAAACCTTCAGAAGGCTACTAAGTTCACATTTAAAATGCCATTTTTTTTTTTTTTTTTTGTTTGTTGATATGATTATTTTACTTTGTTTCTTATGTAGACAAGACGAGAAAGCAATCGGAGAGAAGAGGGATTAACGAAGAACATTCGGTTGATTGGAGATTAAAACAAAGAAAAGAAAAAAAATAGATGCAAACTGTCCATCATATCTGGCATCTAGATATATTGCTTTGGAAGGACAGGCTGTGAAGGCACTTCTAATAAGTGCACTGTGTTATTATTCTTTTAAGTGAAAGCAAATTACTCTGAATGAAGCTGACGAGTTTATAACTAGTTTTACCAGTTACATTTTATCTTTCAAAGCAAAAATACATGTATCCGCAATTTGCCAGGGAATTTTATTCTCTCCATCGTATCTTAAGCAAGTGCTTTATCCAGACTTAGCTCTTGATATTCGATTCGAATGCAAAATGTACTTCATCAACCGTAAAACGAAGAGACTCAATAGTTGACCATATGCAGTGAAGTATTCAAGGACGTACCGTCTCTTTGTTATTCCATTCTTAAGTTCTTCTTGATCTCATTTATCAAGTTTTACTCCTCCTGTCCTCGTCTGTCGATGTTGCGCGTCGTTTTTGTCTTTCTTGGCTCATTAAACAGCCTGGTTATGCTACCTGCAGGTACAACGCCATGAGAGAGCGTTTTCTGGTAGGAGAGTGTGATGCTCATTGCTATTCTAGTCCAGTTCCATTCTTGTCTCCGGCTCTTTTGATAATCGCTCAGTATACTGGCATTTGCATTTGTTCTTGATGTTAAAGCGGTGGAGTTAAGACGTTGGTGTGAAACCTCTCTTTCATATACTTTTCTGCTTCTGCCCAAATAGCATCTATAGGCTTTGTGACACTAAAGCTTTAGCTATTAGGCAGCACCCCACCCCGTAGCTTCAGTAATAATATTCTAAATTCATATAGTAAAGACATTTTTGAAGTAAGTAAAAAAATGTCTTTTCAAAGAATATGTATTTGTTCACTGTGCGAACGGTTTTCTGTTTAAACAGTGATAGCGTGTTACATAGTGTGATTCATTTAAATTGATAATGACACGCACATCATTTCAACTTTGTCAGGGTGTTATTTGACAGGATCCGGAGCATTTGGTTCAAATTGGTCACATATTTTTGGGTTTTGAAAACTGCCGTGTATATTTAATGTTGAATTGGTGGTTGGAGATCACAATTGTGTACGTATGTCTGTAAATGTTATCCTTGTGTAGAATAACTTAAGATACAACCTTCGTGGTTTGTTTTACCATGTGCTTTTTGATATTTTATTCATGCAATACGTAGAGAAGTGTTATAGTATGTATTTGATCTTGATGTTTTTTTAGGGTTACATTTATATTAGGGATAATTTATTTATTTGGTCTTCTGGTCAATTAACATCGAATATATATCCTTCAGTAACTATGTAGATATTAAAAATATAATGCCAATACAGGTTGAGAGAGCCGGCCGTTTCTTTGTTGAGAGTTAAGAAAAAATATAGCCTTTTTAAAGCTCTTTTGTCTGAAATGAATCTGTCACAGCAAACATATTTTTATGATAGCACACTGAAAGAAGTGGCAGTAAAATTCAACTTCAATTCCTTGCCATATTTTGTTGCAAGCTGTCCGTCTCTACATGGAAACGTTCTTGAATAAGAGTCAACAAACGAATTTTGTTAGTGTAGTACTGTTGCAGTTCATATCGAAACGGATTTGTACTCATCGTATTCTGTATTAAAACATTTGTTCCCAAATCCATTTGTGAAACGAAATCTTCCATCATGTTCTTAATTATCGTTTCAACCATTTACAACAATTATATGTGAAAGAGCATGCCATTTTTCTAATATGGCATCAGTGTTTGCAGGCAATAAATTAGAAACATTATCAGAAAATAACCTTGTCCCGTAAGTATATTTGTCAAATCCCTTATCTTAACACGACTTATAAAATATGTAAACAAAGTAAAGTCGTGCGACGTTGTTGTTCCTAAACATACCTTCATGCATTTCGTACTTCAGCAAGCGATTTTAACTAACGTGAAGCAGAAATATAATGCGTCATTATGTGTATTTTAAAGTTATAAACACGATAAAATATGATTGAAAAAATTCGGTAATTTGATGTTAAAACATGTACTTATACGTATATCTGTTTAAAAATATTGTATATTTTGCAATCGTTTAGTTTTATTAATACACCGATTCTTTACCTATGTTATTGTAAAAGAAAATACTAGTATAAATTATTTGTTAATCCAGATTTCAAAAATATGTATGTTATTGTATTGAAGTAAGTAATAAAATTAGATAAGAGTTAGTTAATGTGAAGTTTAATGTCCTTTATCACAATCGAGGCTGTATGTGATCAACATACAGCTTATCATGCGATTTGAAGCATATGAACTCGCATCAAGAATTGAATTCTTAGCGCTGAAGGCGTGTGTGCTAATCATATAGTCATGGGTGAGCTCAATTTAGATTAGATTTGATTTCAGTTTAGCGTCCCTTTCAGCAACGAGGCTGTATGAGACGTCGACCTACAGCTTAACGAGGGATCCGAACCACATAAGCTCCCGCCGGGAATCAATCGCGGGTCACCCATGCTAAAGACAGGTACACAACCAGGAAAAAGCTCGAAAGCACAATTTAGAGAACAAGTAGAATGTGGTATGGTAATCTTTGCTGTAGAACCACTTCTATCTGGCCATAAATATAGGGCCTACCTGGTTCAGGAAGAAACTAAACAGTGCATTTTACTAGCGTATAAAAAGTGTTATTTAAAGGGGGTTGCATTAATTTATAACAAAGGGTGCTGCATCTTGATAACAAAGAACAATTGATATGTTACTCAGAAAGCCTACACTTAATTTATATATATTATTTAACACATGGGCAGAAAGGTTGAAGAGAATAAGAATGACTCGAGTATACACTTTCTAGAAATGGAGAATAAAATGTTATTTGTAAATGTTTATATGCAAGTTCTCCTTTGTCTTTGTGTGTGTTGTTATGTCTGAATTCATTTGAAATTAAAACTATAAAGTATATTTCATACGGTTTACTTACATTCAAATAACGATATATAATATACATTTCTTAAAGTGTAGTATAATTTTGCAATAGTCCTATTTTCATTTACAGTTCTTTCTAAAACAAAATGTGTTTCGGTTTCTCATTTCAGAACAACCACGGTATGCCACAGCCTACGCCTGCGAAGGCTCAACATTAAACATAGAATGCAAAGAAGGCGAACTTATTCATTTAATTCGAGCAAACTACGGGCGATTTTCCATCACCATCTGCAACGACCATGGAAACACAGAATGGAGTGTCAATTGCATGTCACCAAAATCGCTTCGAGTTCTTCATAGCAGGTATACTTTTCGTTTTGTAAATATTCCGTATTATTGCATGTTTCCTGTAGAAATAGTTCCCATAATGCAACGCTTCTAACAAAGGATTTGCAATGTTTGCATTCATATGTATGTTCTAAACTGTTCCTTTCTGTGGGGGAATGTTCCTTTAGTCTGCAGTGTTTACTGAAAATATTAACAAATTAATCTACTGTTACATTAATATAAGCGCATCCTTTGTACGTGAGTGGTTAGTGTATTATCTCAATGGAATCACAGTTGTCAGTGTTAACCTGGCATAGTGAGGAAACTGGGGAGCTACTTCCATAAAGTATTTAATATATTCTGGTCTAGAAATTCAGAAACACAATAATGAGGGCCTATGTGCCGACCACACATCATCCAAGTAAAAAAGAAGTCATCTGCCCTGTCATAACGTTTGGTGGGCTGTAACGACACGGAATTGTTAAATTATCTTTTCTCTATCAGTTTTCTCCTTTTTATATGGCGTCGCTGCTTTTTATAAGTGTCCTTCAAGTCTTTCTCTTCCACGCTTTCTATATCCAGATTCAGGTCTTCTTTTTCGTTTTTGTTTGATTATTTAAATGCTCGTCTCCGCATTACGTGGCCAAGTTGTAATTGTATCTTTTCCTTTAGATTTGCGACTTTTACTGTATACCTATCATTCCTGATTCTATTTTCCTTGGTTATTCCACGTATCCATCAGCACCTTCTTTCTCTCACTCTCATTCTATTAAAGTTCGGTATATTCAGAGGCATTGTTCCTTTATCACATCATTGTTCGTATAACTAAAGTTTTGTACACTTTCCCTCAGCTTAGTTATTATGTTATTGGAAAGAAGTGGGTTGTTTCTAGTTTTCTTCCTCTGTTCGTATTCTGTTAGGATTTCGCTTTCCATATTTTTTCATTCATCTAGGATCGATCCTAAATACCTGAAATGGTCTACTCTTACCTGTTTGGAATCGGGCCGAGTGGATGATTTTGTCCCGCATTACAGCATAATCATTTAATTTTGTTAACTTAAAATTCTTTCCTTTAGAGTTCTGATACACTGTTTTTCTTCGTTTTTCGTGTTTCATCATCTATATAGAGTATCCGCCATGGTGCTTCTCTTAACTCCTGTTATTTGTATTCATCAAAACGTGCTCAGAGCTAACCCTTGTTCCAGCCCCAGTTGTCCTGCTATATCTTTACTCTCTGACACTGCTCCTAACGTGTTATCTACTTCTTACGTTTGCTTTCAAATTCCTGTAAATTTCTTAAATTAATTCTATTTCTCTGTAATATTTTCGTGATGACTTCTCCGCACTTCTTACTTTTTAATTCCGTTTTTTCCAGATCAATGACTACTGGTGTAGTTCTCATCTTCTTTTTGACTATATTTCTTTATCATTTACATCAACTCCAAATATTAGATTCGTTGTTTCATGTGACAAAACAAAACTATTCTTACGGTATCGTGGCCTCATCTCTGAGCTCTGTTACATTTTGCAATATCTTCATTGTTTGGTGTATTAGTTGTATGCCTCTGTTATTCTTCTGTTCTGAGCAACGGCTCTTTATTTGTAAATTGGCACAATTGTCTTCGATTATATTAAATCTGCCAACAATTACAAAGAGATAACGAGCAGGAACAAAGTATGAAATAGTTTAAGAAAAATGTAATTTCCAGAAGTACAGCTGGAGAAGTATTTGTGAAATAAGTAGTGATTTAGAACTAAGAAAACCACCAACAACGGTGGGGAGACTCACTATGTGTTAGCCACTCATCCTTCAACTTAGGTCTCCGGCTGATTGGCTTAAGCCCTTCGTGTCATGAATGTTTCACGAACTTTTTTTAGGCATGCTGTATATGTAACTTGGTATTGCTTCCATAACAGGAATAAAATAATGCACCGTCATATGAGGATATAATTGTTTAACGAACATGACCCTTCGGCACCCAATGAATCCTTGTGCTATTCATATTTTTCTGAATATATAACCTCGTCAGCAGTTTTTTTTTTAAATGTAATCATGAGTTTGGCTAATTCACTGAAGTCTCCAATGTAAGGTGTTCATCAGTATCGTTTATTTATTTATTTCCTTTTTTTTTTTTCAAAACTGGAAAAATGAAATCAAAATTTTAATAATACTGAAAGTTTTCTGCGTAATTTTGTAGGTTTTGGAATTACTACCCAGAGAAATGCTAATATTTTATTCTTATAACATTTTGCTCAAGTGAACTTCGCTGCACATTGCAGAAAATGGATAAGGAGAGAGAATGGCAAACAATTTATCGCTCTCTCGTACAGTTTTTGATCAATGGAATCCAATGTAACATTGGAAGCGTAAGGCATCTATACCACTTCCCATTTCAGTGGAGAAGGGCGGAGATGGAGACGTTAAATTCATATAAAAAAAAATCTATGTTTTGCTATCCCGTACCATTTTTTTCTTTCTTTGGGTTTAATCCCGCTATCTCTTTCAATTTTTCGTTTAGTGGCGGCATAATATTGTAAGCAGAAATGGTAAAAGGTGAGGAAAAATCTTCCTTTGAGACATGTAATCTGCTTTAGAAACGTGCTCTATGAAGTGTAAATACTGAAAGCAGAAGTGGTTAAATTTACCACTACCAGTGTCCAGGGAGAGTGAAGAGCAAAAATGGCGTATACCCTTGGAATGTTGAAGCTGTAAGTAAAACACGAAAACCTTAACTCTTGTCTTACGAAAACCTTTGTATCTATGGAGACACAAATTGAAACCTGAAAGTATTAAACGTTGGAGATGGGATCTGCTTGTGTGACACTTTATGAGGGCTAAGATTGTACCAGACATTGAAAATTTCTACCACTTTCGGTTATATAGAGAAATGAGAACGAAGATGAAATCTATTCATAGTACACTGATTTCACGTTAGAAGAAGACTCACTGAACTCACGTTATCTCTTACCATTTTAGTTCTAATGCCTGTCGACAGACAGATAGGCAGACAAGCGAATGGACGGATATATATGTTCTATAATTCGTTTTCATACTTATGGATAACCCATACTTTAGATGTCTAAAAATAAAAAAAATAAAAAATAAAAAATAAAAAAAGACAGAAAGAAAAAAAAACGAAACTGATGAGCACCCTTAATCATGGAATTGCCACCGTTTGAGAAAACCGAAACTACCACAAGTTATCAAAGGGTACATGTACAGAAATATTTGCTCTTCAAACGGTGTAAAACAGAAACGTCATATATGTATATATTTCACTTGTTCAGGTGAAAGTTTTATTTATTTATTTTTTTTTTATTTGGTCTAAAGTGTAGATAGTGCCACAAGTGTAGAATTATTATATGAATTGTTTTATGTACCAAAATACTTCTGAATAACCTAGGTGGGCAGACAGAAAGATGATAATTGTTTTGGCTGCTTTCAAGATTCATTATGGATAATAAAGTTAGTAGAATACAATAAATAAATTTTGTAATAGTTGTTAGAATTGGTAGGAATATAACGAAAGTAAGTGAGAGAAGAATATACGGAGACTATGATAATGATTTACATTCCGTACGTCTGGATACATCAAATATTTTTCCATTGACAAGGACCCAATGTTCTACCAAAGGACACTCATGAAATGTGGGTGGGGTGATAATATGGAATTCATGTTTTTCATTAGATGATGAGTGTAAGAAGGGAAGTAGTATTAATTTTCAAACCCTAGAAAACATGGAACACCTCCGTACGATTCTACGTCTGCTATTTATTCCTCTAACTAACAGTAGTAGTGACCATGCATCTTCAAATGTGTAGTGTATGGGAAACTGGGTAATCAGGTAGTACTGGTGTTATTTTAGAATAACATTTTTATATCTATCTTCAGCTGATTCTATTGATAGGGTTTAGAAGAGTTTATTGTGGCATATTTTCTTTTTCCTTGATTAAGATCCAGGTATAGTTTAGAAAAGTCAGCTTCACCAAATACTTCATTGTGCCAGATACTGTAACGATGAATGCGTACGTGAAACGAAGATAGATATGAAAATGTTTCTTTGTGGCCTTTTCTTTAGATGTCTTTTTTTTTTATCTCCTTTGTCTGTTTTCATCCTCTTTCAGGTGCAGGAAACTGTATCTCCAGTAACGCATACCAGCGTGCTTTGCCTAGGATATGCACGCAACTTTGCTTAAGCATGTTACTTAATTATTATTATTATTATCGTAATTACAATGGGGATAATTAGTATTAAATAAGGAAGTACATTTTATTAAGAAAAGTCCGTGTAGCAATGCAGTCATGGCTATGGTAACCCATCTCATGAGACTTTATTACATATGAGATTAACTTTGATTCTCATTATATATAGCGGCTTTTTCGATTGTATCAGTTCATATGTGTTGCCTTGTCCATCATCTTATGTGTTTGTCTTCATTTACGTGAGACGAAAAAGTTGAGATGGAACAGCTGGAATGATGATGGTACACTGTAGTCAAAATTTTTCACGCGGTTGCCTCAGTCTCATGAGAGGGAAAAGGTGTTACATGTTCGAGAATTCTGGGAGCAAAATTAAAACAGCATGTTTTGCAAAATAAAGGCGATTTTTTTTTTTCTGTTGTGGGTTCAATTAATATCATGATGGATTGTTATGTGTCAACATGTTTACAAATCCAGAGAAAATTGGTAAGGATAAAGTCAATAAAAGAAATTCGAGTTGCATGGGACATGAATCCTCGAATCTAAGTAAAAGGTTTTGAATCAAACGCTGAGCAGTGGACATAATAATTTGATCTCCTAACGTACATTTTGTGTATATAAGAGCATTTCTATTCAAATTTTATTTATTTTTTTATTCATTTTTCTTTATTTCCCCTTGTCAATCATATTAGAAAAGGGCATTGACCAATTGCGCTTTCTCCTCCCTGAGTGTCTCTTTGGCTTGTCTGTATGTTGTGTCTTTGTCGTCCTCTTCTTGTATGTTTGTGTGGAAATCATATGCTGTTGACTACTAACGAAATGCAGTTCAAATATATACATATAATTTTTTGCCTTTAGAACTCACCACTTCTAATGTAGTGTTATTTATTTATTTATTTGCCTTTACCTGATCTGATATTCGTTAAAACAAATAACGAAGCTCAACCTTACCTATATTGCGAAATTGTGTGTTCAAAGACAGTTTGTAGTTTAGTCTTTAGGCATGCTGATTAAATGCTTTTCCCTTACAACGTTATACATTAGTAGAAACTGTAACATGAAAATCAAGCCTTTCTTTACAAAGTAGTGTTAATTAATACTTAAATACGACATACAAAGAGAAAACAAACCATTTTATTATCAGCTATAATTTAATGAGCATTGTCGTGTTTGTATATTCGATACCCATTTGTTTTATTTATAGAATGAGCGCAAATTTTGTAAGAAAATTTGAAGAATTCACGATCTAAGTAAGGCTTTTTAGATTATTAGACACCATTGAATTCAGATACTCTTCTCATTATTACAGAATTCATAATATGTTTGTTCACATTTGGTTGTCTGTAGCTTCGATATAAACACTCTTTCAGTATCTTCTCTCAATAACAATGGAATTTTCCTTTCCCTCGTCCAGTTTATAGCTGCGACTTCATGAACATTATAACTTACAACACAGGTACTTTTCAAACTACCAGTTTTATTTATTTGTATTTTTCATGTGTAATAATTCTTGTTTTAAATATGAATTTATAGTGGAAACATTCATTCCAACGTAAGTTTCTGTATTCTCGTGCAAATAATACACTACAAAATTAAACGTGAATTTTTAAATACTTATACTCTTGCCACACAAACATTCAAAAATTTGATGATTGTAAACATCCGTGAACATCTTCTATGTGCCCAGTGAAAAAGTTTGTAAGATTTTCGAAGTAACCTGTTCGTACAATCTTTCTAAGACATATCAAAGGCGTTATTTGATGACTGATAATTGAATGCTTCGATATACGTTATTCTGTATATAAGAACGTACTTTGTTTTGGTAGTTCGTCATGTATTTACTCACGTTGAATAAGGAAATTTACTCTTTAACTATTGTTCAGTCGTATGTCAAAGTGAAATTCTTCGACTTTTAGTTTATTGCAATCCTTATCAAACCGCAATTTTCCGCATGCATTCTATCAATCTATTACCCATGAAAGATAAAATTCAAAATTTATTTGCTTATCATATCATATGTATATATATTATCGATACGAAGAGATACATAAGTAAATAGATGTGGTATATATATATCTGAACACAGAAAAAAAAAAGAAAGAAAGGACATGAGAGGTTTAACAGTAATATTTATTTCAAAATTTCGGCAATGTTTAGAGAAAGCAGAAAGCCAAGGAAACAATCTCAAATCCCTCTTAACCAGCTCTTATTTTCTTTATTTATATTTTTTGATCAAAGGCAATTTTTGAAGCTCTTTGGTTTTATTAGAGGAAAAGAAAAGGAAACCACATTATTTAAGCATTTTTTGTTTGGTTTTTCTTTCTGTTTTAGTTGGAGAGAATTTCCATTTTGTTTATTTCAGATGTGGTTCTATGTCCAACTGCAGTGTACCCGTCACCAGTGCGCTATTCGAGGATCCCTGTCCAGGCACTCACAAATACATTGAAGTGCATTATAAGTGCATGCTAGGTTGGTTAAATTATATTTAATAAGGCCTTTATTTATATCGGTACAAATGGTGTGTGGGAAACGTGTAGTCACGCGACACGCAAACATGCCATAGACATCGAAAAATCGTGCCACGTGGCTGCATTGTTACATAGGATCTTCGCCATGTTGCAGTACATCTTCGTCTTGGTACGCAAAGTTTGAAAACCATACTCTACGTCTACTGGGAGGGAGGTACCGATCTAAGTGAACGTATGGATATACAAATGCATGTAAAAGAGTGCTGAAAAAACACTTACTTTTCTGTAGCAAGCGTAATGGTCGAAATTGGTGGAAAACGAGAGGGTTTTTTTTTTTTTTTTGCAGAAAATGAAAAACTTCAGTTTCCGGTGAAGCAACCTGATTCGTGAACACTCCTTCATTCTCCCAGCTGCTGGTCATTCAAGTGAACCCAGCCGACCCGCACAATGCGACGAACGAGGCACCTGGGTTTCTTGCCCCAAAGCTTAGTTGCCAAGTTGCCGGATTAATGCTTAGATGTCGTCTTGTTCCTTGTTTCTTTGTTCCTTATCTCGTACCATCCACTCGCTCAACTCCAAGGCGTCACGGGATGGCTTCTGATGTCGAATGGTATGTAGGCCGTGCTTCAACGGCAAATCCTCGATAGATGGCAGCACTCGGCAGGAGATCACTTCGCACATAGATACATACACAGCGTGGCGTTATCCTTACGATACAAATGTTTAAACATAATGTGAAAGAAGATGTTTGTAACATGGCGTAATTCATTATGCAGTGATACATTGAAAGTTCCGAGATGGTATTTTTGAATTTTAGCCCCTTTATTTTTCCATGAATGTTTTTTGAAGAAACATGTTTAGCCGTGTGTCAAATCAACTCATTGTGAAAAAGAATAATAAAACTACAGGACTTCCGGTTTCAAATATACGTATAAGGAAGTTTATTACCGTATTCTCTCTTTCGGTCCGGCACAAATTGTTTCTTTCTTCATATTATTTCTTTATTTGTTTTCAGTTACATACGATAAAAAAAGATAAATGTTTTCCAGCATAATTTTAATTATTTAAAATATCATGAATCTTCTTAGACGTGGATTATCCTATCTTATTATCATTGATAGGGTTGCCAACTATGGAAAATAGAAAAACCGGCGCCCCCTCAATATTCCCTAAAATATAGATTTAAGTGTGAAGCATCTCTGTTCGGACCCCCTCCCCCATGGGAAGGAAAATACTATCGTGAACAAAAGTGCATTAGCACCTGTATTCTGCATATCCTTAGTACATTCACTAATAAGTTTAATAAATACAATGTGCTATAAATTAGGAATGGCCAAAATTTTCCGGAATCCAGATTCCGGAAATTTCACTTTCCGGAATTGGCCATCCATACTATAAATAAGAAATTGAAATCGGCATTGATCATTTTATTGGATTTATCACCACCTCTTTAAAATTATCGAAAAAAAAAAGAACAAATTAATCTTTACGTGACAATTTTGAATTTGGAAAATAAAATTTATTCTTTAAACTTATACTTCAACTACAGGAAATTGCTTTAAGAAGTCTTTTTTAACACTGAATAAATGTGTAAAATTCCTTACAAGTAAATTTCAAATTTTCCGTGATACAGTCCCTGTCATATCGTTAAAATTATGTAAACAGACGAACAAAATATATTAATCGTTGGTAGACGGTGAAAGGTGACAGCTTTGGCTTTACAGACTGAAAGTTACTTTTTAAGTCTATACTTCAAACTAGATACAAGTTTGAAAAAAACGGTCATAAATGGGCTGGTAAGAAGTTTGTACCTGTCACCGGGTTTAATCAAAATAACAGCAGTATATCCGGCCAGGCCGGTGAAAAACCGGCCAGTTGACAACCCTAATCATTGATAGTGTCAGTTCCTGCAGGAATAAAGCTTAGAAGAAAACAATCGAAATTAATAATTTTTGTTGTCAATAAAGTTTAAAAATAGGTGTAGTGAATTCAAAATTGCCGAATGTTGATTATATTGGAAGTATTGCTTTCTGCACTTTTTAAAGTCTTAACACCAGTGTTTTAATATTAAAGCGTATAATTTGTTGGTAAAGTGTAGGTGACATAGAATTAATTTTGCTTAAATAATATTAAAATGACCATTTTTTTGTTTCATTTTTGCAAATATACAAAAGCTTCTGTTGCGCATAAAATATCGCAACAATCATTACATCATCAGCACTTACTGATTTCACCGTATTACCTGTGAACAAACGATACCAAGGCACACTGTAATGTCTTACGCAAAATATGGCATAGGCCTACTGATTTTAGAAAGATGAACAGAGAACACATTTTCCCGTTTATAAAAGTAGTGACGTAGTTAACAAATTTTATTTGGAAAATTAACATGTCTAATAATGTATGTTGATAGAAATACCATCTCAGTAACATTTTCAGTGTTGATGCTGTATTGTGTTGAGCTTATGTTTAGGTTGTTTTTTCTGAGTCTCGGATTTTTGTTACCAGATGTAGCCAGCAGCAGAACTGCAGCATTCTTGCAAGTACAAGTATGTTTGGTGATCCTTGTCCCGGCACTTTAAAATATCTAGAAGCGCATTATCAGTGTATGCCAGGTATGGATTCTCAATAAGTTATTTTGCGTGTTGATTACAATTTTAGTGATGGAAGTGCAATAAAAACAGGCCAATTATATGGACCATTTCCATGCATATTGACCAATATGAAGAAAGATTTGTATATCAAGTAGGCCTATGTCAGAATTCTTTTCTTTTCAGTTAAGTACACTTTGTGATAAATTACTTAAGCATTGTGTTTTAAAGTGAGTAACACACCAGGAAACAACATCAACAATAATGATTTGTTGTGTTTTATCTGTGGTTGACATCATGGTTATTAGCAGCGCAGTGAGTTATGGTATATCTGTAATACTTTTGTAAAGAAAATGCTTTCTTTATTAATTGAGACATAGAAGATTTAAAACTATTTTAAATGCAATTATATAGTTTGGATGCATTCCACGACTACTATATTTAAGTTAAATAAATAATAATAAAGATTTTAATTTATATATATATATATATATATATATATATATATATATATATATATATATATATATCGTTTGTGTTACCTTTGCAGGTGACACATGCAACTTTTAAGTTAACGAGTCCTATTTTAAAGTTGTATTTTGTATAGATTAATTGTGTGTTTTATCTGTTTACTCGCGTCCTGTAGTGGTCCTCATTGCATTACACTTCAGCGATCGTAAGTGTGATTTCCACATTAAGAAAGACGTATATGAAGCATAGAACCCTATTTTTCAACAAAATAGTGCGAAGCAACACCCCCCCCCCCCCTCACTTCTGCAGTGTCACGGTGAGAAGTGCGCGCAATTTGAATTTGATGAAACCCATACAAGAGTCACTAGAATATTCCCAGTTTTATGTTCCTTTTCGAATCATAGGGAAAGAAACTGGCCAACCCATGAATCTTGCTCTGCTGACTGAGTGGCAGAACATTCAGACAAGACAATTACGATATAAGACAATTCTTATGATAATAACGTTTCATAATTGTAGCTCCAATATTTTCGTGGTGTAGTCATTTTTTTTCAACAAGAAACCATGTTCTTTTAATCATTTTATATAGTAAAGATTCGGTGTATTCATGTTTTAACGACAATTAACTGCAGCATAATTTTTTCAGCTTCTCTTAAATAATTTACATCTATCTATCTATCTATCTATCTATCTATCTAAATATATATATATATATATATATATATATATATATATATATATATATATATATATATATATAGTCAGAAATATCCATCACTGTAGATGATTGAATTCTAAAAAATGCCTGTCAGAAAAATAATGAAACTTTAATAAATCCGGAATACACCTCCATAAGAATTTAGCTGCTGTATCACTGGTATGAAAAAAATAATTGAGAACCATAGTTTACAGTAAAATGTTGTTGCACATACTCCAAAGAATTACATACAAAGTGTTTGCTGTTTCACAACAACTTATCGTGGTTTCTTCCACTTAATAGGTACGGATTTGTCGGATATATATAACTTAAAATCTGATCATTTTTATATCACTGTTGAATAATATTTGTGGCTAGTACTGTATTACTTTATGGCGTACTTCAATAAGATCTAGCAAGGAAATTTAACAAGGTATATTAAAATAAACCATTTACTGGTGCAGTTTTTTGGAAGCTGGTAAACAGAAATGTCATTGAAAGCTATATTTTCTACGAAAAAAAAAAAAAAGTAACATATTGTATGTGGTTGGCAGTTGTGATATACCTATCTGTAGAAAGAAATCGGTCGTAAAGTTTGAAAGAAATGTAGTATTCCATCACAAAGGTCGAAAGTGGCTATGGTTGTTAAAATGTCACTTAATTTTGATGAAAAAAAAAGTCAGAAAGTTACTGTTTACTTCAGAAATAGGTTTATGTTTATATATTGTACTTAACACGATTAACTTGTGCAACATTTTAACCTTTGACTACAGAACAAATTAACGATTTCCTTTAGGAGTATTGAAGTGTTATTTTAAGATGAATTTTGTTATAGGCCAATACCTGAAAAATTAAGGAAATTTAAATTGGTAAAACGTTCTAACATTATTCTTTGGATTACAATATTTCAATTAATATCTTAACAATTGAACAAGTCTCGAAGACCGAGATGTAATTATTGAAAGTCAGCATTAATGTTACAAGTAATCTCTCACACCCCCTCGGCGTGTCAGACCATCGAAATGATTCCCTCTTAAAAATAATGTAAATGTAATTATGGACACAAACAAAATTCCAATGTGTTTCGTTTTGAGTTCCATCTCCGATGGGCACTTCCTCATGGTTGTATAGTTAATGTACACAGCTTTGGCACGGGGAAACCTTTGTTCAATTTGCGGCAGGAAATTGATTCGGATTCCATTATAAGCTGGGTCCACGTCACGTATAGCCTCTGTGTTGAGAGGTATGTTGAAAATTGCAAAAGTTCCTGATCTATTTCTCTATAAGCTCTCACAACACCATTAGAACATATTCTGTATTGTGCTGTTTGCTATGTGTATTGAAATGTAATTTAGTGGATTTGGACATTGTACACTGCATTTCAGAACACTGCATCTGGCGACTTACGTCGTATGCGGAACATTCCCGAACACATTAATGAGTAAAGCATCTGATCTTATGAGATCCTGAAGGTTGGTAACTTCACTTCTATACGCTTTGTATATCGGGAAATCCTAGAAGGAAAGGAAGCATACAAACCTGAGACACACAGACTTTGTAAGACCCTACCTATTCACAGGCTATATGGTTAACGTACTCGTCTTTGGCACAGGAGACCCGGGCTCGATTCC
The DNA here is from genome assembly GCF_964235325.1 of Thermobia domestica. Taxonomy (NCBI): domain Eukaryota; kingdom Metazoa; phylum Arthropoda; class Insecta; order Zygentoma; family Lepismatidae; genus Thermobia; species Thermobia domestica. Next base: position 274,728,107 of record NC_137459.1, on the reverse strand, counting down.
CGGCAGAGGCTCACTTCGTTCGGGTTTGACGTAAAGCTCAGGTTCACGTCTCTTATAGCCTCGCTGGTGAAAGAGACGTCTAACCCAACCAATCTACCTATTTACCCACCTAAGAAGAAATAATCAGTGCTCTTAATCGTGCTAAAATGGACTATCTTTCCTCTGTGGTGACCATCTTAGGCGCTCTCAGTTGCAATCTCATTTCTCTCCATTATCAAAATATTTCGAAAGTCAAAGTAATCTTTCTGCGTAATTTTGTAATAAGTACAGTAATCTAGCCAGTGTTTGTTTGAAATGATCTTCATATTTTGCGTATTTCGTCATCTAAGCTTGTGATGTAATTTATTTGAATATTTTTATCGACAATGCAGGGCTGCCAACATTTTAAACCTGCTGACCCGTATATTCACAGCTTAAGTCCTCCAAATTCAATTTCGTTAATTTAGAACCTTATTTCAGTTAAACACATCCATATATATATATTTTTTTAAATCTATGTTTAGCAATAGTTGCATAGCATAGTTTTTTTAAGTCTATGTTTAGAGAAACAAAATAAAGTTGATTTGAAACTGTAATTAACATTTATTTCTGAACAGACTTAAACATATACTTGTTTTAATTTTTAGCACTTTTCAGTACAGTAGGATTCTTCTTTACATAAGAATATTTTTTTGCAGGTCATGTGATTTTTTTTTTTTTTTTTAATATCATTATTTCAGATTTTAGTAAATTTTCAGACATAAAGTTTCTTCCATCAGTCCAAGCATTTCCCATTGCACAGTGTCTTCACATCGAAGATCGTAACAAAAGAGTATAACCATAAAATAATAAAGAGCCCGCATTTTTGATCAGAAAGGAACAGAGTAAGTAGACCGCACGCGGGGAATCGTCATGCTGGGGATACCGTGGCGCTACGTAACTCGACACTGAAAAACACAATTTCTGGTTGCATTGGGGCTAGACAATTAGTATTGGGCTTACACAAAGATACCACTCTGTTCGTATCTTACTGTGTGATTATGATCACACTAGGGTGGGCAAATAAGATTATTTATTTTATTTATTTATTTATAGTTCTAAATGATAACAATAATGATCGAATTGCCGCTTTTAACCAATAAAAGAAAACCAGTGTCAAAATTATTAGTTCACCCGTACATTTTGAATAGCAACCCGTACATCCGTATTTGAGTTGTTGAACCCGTACAATACGAAAGAAATCTGTACAGTTGGTAGCCATGCGACAACGAGGATGGTATCGACGAAACAACACTTTCAATAAATGGTATTATCTAAGTACAAAATAATTCCTCGTAGATTTCTGTATTCTTTGATCTCGATAAAATTCCTATTTTCAAAAATGTGTAAAAATGAGAGACAGATGAGCAACTGAATACCTTACACCTTATATATACACATTGCAACAACAGATAAAGAAATCACGTTTTTCGCGAAAATTATTTGGGATTTTATGAATATGAATACGTTGTGCATAAACACGGAAATGAACCACAGATTGGTGGCTATTGAACAGGAATAATAAATTCTTTGGGTCATATAACGAAGAAAAGTTTTTAAGAGAGAAAATGTGTGACATGAATTACTTTTTAACAAAATACTTGAAAAGAATATCAGAAATTGTTAATATCTGAATTAAAATCAAATTTATTGATGCGTATAATGATGTTTGTGTAAGTTTCAGGAAAATATCTTAATGATCTATCAACAAATGAAAGAATGTTTCTAAATTTTGTAGTCGTGAAAAAAGTGTGCTGCAAAAAATGTGTACAATGTACGTATATGGGACTGAAAGCCATGAATATTGTGTAGCACATACTTTATATGAAGTTTTGAAATATTACCAACTTTTTTCATGCAATTTATTGTCCCAGGGAAAATACAAACATAAAATAAACGGAAGAAAGCTCAGGAGGTTCGTGTATTTTAAAGCTTGGAGACAATGTGAACCGACTGGCAACCAGTTGGAAGCATAAGTATGGCTTCCACTTCTTCTTTGGTCTGTGGTTGTTCTTTTGTTTGTTGGTTGGTTGGTTGAAGTTAACGTCTCTTTTTCAGCACAGAAGCTATATGAAATGTGTACTTATAGTTTTAAGGTGGAATCTGAGCCACCATTTAAATGTCAATGTTCTCCAAGAATCGAACTTTGTCCCCGTGAACTGAAGGCGATCGTGCTAGTACTAGGCCAGCGGAGAGGGTTAGTTTTTCTTTAATTGCTTGAATATGTATAAAGTCAGCGTGCTTTTAGATTTTGCGTTTTGCATAGCAATTTGTGAAATAAATTTTTAATTGCATCGTAATTGATATAGTAGATGATAAACACATATGATGCAAAGCAAAAAGTGAAAAGCAAAGTAGACGAAAAGTAATGACATTTGGTTTAAAGTACTAATTTTGTCATTCTACAGATTGTTTAGGACGGTGTTTGGAAATTTCAGTATTCCACATAGAGCTTTTTTATTAAGTACTGAGTCCGTAATACAATCAAGAAATGGACTGCAATAAATAAATAAATAAATAAATAAAAATAAAGAAAATCTTGATATGAAATGACTATGCAGATATGTCGTTTATGAATTCCTTACCCCAGAGCTTGAAACAGGAAAGAAAAGAAAAAGGAATACTGTTAAAGTCCCGTGTTTTGCTAGTTGTCTAATTTCCAAAAAATAATTTGAAGTTTTGCATTCCGAAAGTCAACTGAGGAACTTTATTTCCATGTACTATAAAATTTAGAAGTGCACGCACTCTCTCTACGCCCAGTCTCCAGTCATATGGTGTCTAATCTATAGTGGATTAGTATATAATATTGATAACCCAAAGGGAACGTCGAGTTTTCGAGGCAAGACTTACCACAACTATATGAGATCTAAAGAGAACTCCCTATCATGATGGAAAATCTATATTATGCTGTTTTCTTGTAAAAATAGCTCTCATTTCGGTAATAAATTATATATATAGAGTGTAACTTAATCGATGTAACAGACGTCGGGAGGTGAGTCCTGACCCCGAGATAAGCAAACAAGGTCCTATGAACATACAACATATTGGAAATATTAGCAGAGTTAGCGAGGGCCGAAAGCGTGGAAACAGTAAGTTCGAAGCAGTAGTTATTGACGTGCAGAGAGACAAAACGTACGTTCGTCGGGCACATCACATGAGATGTTCAGTGTCCGCCATGGACAGCAATGCATGCATAACAACGTCAGATCATGGATTGGCACACTCGTTTGATTATACCTGGGTCATGGCGACTTGTTGCACTGGGATTATAGATACACTGTTCCAAGTTGTTGTCATCGTTGACAGGAGTAGCATACATCACACTTTTGATGCATCCCCACAAATTAATATCCAGTGGATTCAGATCCAGAGACCAGGCAGGCCAATGCACTGGACCGTGACGCCTGACCAAACGTTTTGGGAAGTTGTTCAACCACCGGCATACATTACACTGAAGTGTGCGGGAGCCCCATCATGCATGTGTCACATGTTGGGCGAATAGCTAGGGGAATATTTTCCAGTAATGTGGGCAGTGCATCTTGTAGGAAAGTCAAATATTGTGCTCCCTTCAGTCTTCGGGGTAGCATGTATGGATCAATCAGTTGATCATGAACAATACCAATACCACAATACATGAAGTCCAAATTGGTATTGATGATGAGTGCCAATCGTACCATGGGGCTGTGCAGCTGTACGGCTAAATTCCCTCGTACTCATACCTGACTCGTTGTCCACAGCTTCTAACACACGTTTGTCTGTAACAGGTGTTCGTACACGACGGAGTCGACCAGCATCCAAATTGGCAGGTAGTACGGACCCTGTTTCACACACGCGCCGATCCTGTATAATGGTTGGCGTCTGTTAGGAAAACGGTCTTGATAGAGTCGTGCTGTTTCACGCCCATTGTTATCTGCACAACCATACACGAATAGCATGTCGGCCTGTTCGCGGTTTGAATAACGCACCATGTTTTACTCGAGCGCTGACACTTGTCCTGTACTGTAGCGTCTTCAACACAAAGGCCACCTGTGTGTGTGAAGTGAACAACTACGTACTGAACACCAGCGCCACCTCTAGCTTTCTAGACCACCATCTGTAAGTTTATTGGTTTTCGATATCTACCGCTTTAGAGCCATTGGAAGAAAAATAAGAAGGCTGATGTAATATTTTACAGTGCCGGCTCGTGGAATAAAAGGTAGGGTGGGCCATATACATACATACATATATATATATCCTTATCCAGCCTTAAGCATAGAAGAGCATATATATATATATATATATATATATATATATATATATATATATATATATATATATATATATATACTCTTCCATGCTTAAGGCTGGGTAATTTCTGAATCATTTTTGTGTTGAATTTCTTTATTGTGGTAATATAGTCTTTGTGTGTAGACAACATTGTTAGTGCTTTGAGTCTGTCTTGGCTCATCGAATTCCTTAGACAAGTCTTCACCCTTTTTTAATGTACTGAAATAACGTTATGATTCTGCTGTAGCAACAGGCGTCGTCAACACTATGCTCACTAGTTTTGACACCTCAGAAAATGTATCTTTTAAGTCATTGACACGCAGAGATAGTAATAAATCTCTGGTGTTATTAATTGCGCAAAGAATATCATTGTTGTATGCGGCCGATAGTTCGGATTTGAGCTTTTCTTTCTTCAGCATCGGATAGGAACGGTATACAACTATTAAGTCATTTTCCTGCAAGGACTGTTTTGGAAAAATTCTGAGGATTCACTATTGAAAACGCGCGTAATACTTTCTAACAACACGCTTTATTTATTTTCCACAACCACACGAAAACACAGGGGGGGATAAAACAAAAGATACTAAGAAGATACACATCAAAACTGAGAGATAGACACGCGGTTGATTTTGGATCCTTTCAGCAGAAGTAAGACAAGAGAGCAAGGTCAAGAGGCAAATAAGTGAAAGTGCGCAATAACCTCTCCTCTACAGACAAGGTGAATTTTGGCAACAGGCAAGCTTCAAACCTTTTCGTTCGGAAAGGGTCGAGTGCAATCATGTGGATGAGGGCCTACGATTCTTGGCCCATGCTACCTACATTCAAGCGGATTTTCACGTTATTCGCCACACGAGTCTCAATGCAAGACGATACTAAGTTCATACTGAGACTGCTAGGCCCTTTTTTCCCTTTATTTTATACTGACCGCGTGAATAGCGTGCCCATAAGCGTAAGTAATACATAAAATAAATAATAAAATAAAATAAATAAATTTAAAAAAAAATGATTTGAAGGAGTCAGAACTATTGTTTTTGGTTCAGAGGTAGATTATAGCAACGATACTAGCAGTATAACTTAAGATACATACATTTTTCTTTATTAATAGAAAAACGATGGGAGGGCTGGACCCATCGGTCCCCTTATGACGGGCCGCCTCTGATATTTTAATTTGATTATTCAAAATAGACTCCATTTGAAGCAATATACTACTGACCACATATTTCCAGCTTTCTTATGGCCTTGGGAAACTCTTCTGCGAGAATCCTGTTCAGGTGGTTGGTCACAGCGTTTTGAATCTTCTGGATGGTATCGAATATGTCATCCTTTAGTTGTAAAATTCAGTTTTGCGAACAGCAGAGACAGGTCTGGAGAGTAAGGGAGATGGCGCAACGTTACGATTTGTTTTTCAGACAGAACTGTTTAGTCTTTGTCACATGAGTGGTGTTATGTAGAAGGAAAACATCCCGAGTGCAGTACAGGGCAGGACGATCTTGAATGCGCGCTATTAGACGATCAAAAACATCTTAATGGTACTCCTGAAAAAATCAAATTCCAGATTTCAGGGAAAGATTTACACTTTTCATGGATATGTTTTTTACTTTTGGATATGTTTACACAACACTTACATATCCAGACCGAATGTTAAGTTTTCAGAAGATTGTCCAAGGAAATGTTTCAAATTCTCTTCTTTCCGCCAAAAGTAAATGTTATTTACTGGAGAATGAAAACAAACAAACAAATGTTTGCTCGGAAAGGACTAACGATTTTATTTATATTTCATAAATCGATAATTAACAATCCTTTAAATTGCATAACCCACTTTTCATACTTACATTTGTGGAATATGAATAGAAACGACTAAGGCATTTTTTTACGTATTGCGTAAATAAATGTTTCTTGAAGAGCCGTACAGTGTGGTGGTGTGTCATTTCTCTGATTTTTTTTTTTTTTTTTTTTTAATTATGAAGTCCATTTTTTTTAAATGACAGACGATATTGTTCATATTTAGTCAATGAACACCTTATTAAAAATCCCATAATATATCATTCATTTTCCGTGATAAAACCGGAAAAGTAGTTTTACTGGCTCTATTTTATTTCATAAATAAATATTTTATTAATATATTACGTAACTTATTTTATCTCAGAACATTTCAGAAAGGTGGGTTCGCTAACTGTGCGCGTGTGTTTTATTCTAGCGAATTTCTCAAAAATGCTTCTAACAATTTTCTTGATATTTTGTGATGAAAATAAAAATAAATGTAAGTGTAAAATTATTCCTTAAAAATATTTCTTGTAGTACACCAAAAATATAATTGAGCCTCTGCTTGTTGTATTTATGAATGAATAAAATGTACTATGAATTCAGCGTGAAACTATCTTTAAAATAGAAAAGTGAAATGAGAAACTTAGTTTTCTAAGTATGTGGAAAATGATGCTAACGTAAAAGAAGTGAAGCTAATTTTAAATATTTCCTACAAAACAAATTTGATTGTGTTCTGTTGAAATTGTGGAAACCCTCGCCGTTGCGTGTTTTCCTGCGAGACGATGAGGGAATGCGATTTTATAAAAGAGCACGAAACGTTAGTTGATATTTCTTAGGGGTGGGAAAGAAGCTTGTATGAAGAACTGCTTTTTGGGAGAAATATAATTAACTGCGTGAGATCTCTGAATTGAAGGCACGAATAAATAGATCGTAGATCAAAAATTTTAATGCATTCGTAATGCACTCGCCAGTATAGATAAAGTGCTTAGTAAACTGAATTGATATAGTCGAACACATGTGTTCAACTCTATAGCTCGAGAGAGGATGGCCTTTTACATTTGAGCTTAAATCTCCATAAGCACATTCAAACGTGTATTGTTTATTTAAAGTCGTGTTTTTCAATACTGGATGTGATTGATCATTGGACGTGCTTTAATAAGTGGAACTAAAAAATTCAAGTAAAATAATTCACCGTAGAATTTATAACCGTCGTTACAGAAATTTTTGTCTTGGTGTGGAGGAGAACTACTCAATTTACGTACATCTCTTAAAATTATTTGCCAACTGAATTTTTCTTACACTATATTTTCCGTACGTGCGATTTCAATGAATATTGAAAACAATTGTCCGAATGTGGATCACCGATTTCAGTTGTGATAAGTATTTTGTTATTTAGGGAGCGGACAGGATAACATAGTGGTTAATTCATCGACACAGTAAGCTGAAGATCTGCGTTTGATTTTTTTTTATTTTTATTTATTTTTAAAACTTTTTTTTACGCTTTTTGAATTTCTATTTAGCTGATATTTCTTTAAAGAAATAGATTTTGTAACTTGACTAAAAATATTGTTTTTGCTAAGCCCTTTTGAAGTGTTAACGAATGAAACTCTTTTTTCACCTCAGTTATTTCATTTCCTCAATCATGACGCTTATTGAATGAACAATTTTGAAACAGATTAATTGGAATGCATGATTTCGTTGTTGTAAGGAAGTGACATAATTTTAGAATTGATATAACTCAGAAGATGGTACGGATTGTTCGTAGCTTTCAGGTCATACATATTACAGTTACGAACACGCTTTTTTTATCACTTTAGAACATTTTGGAAAATACCATAACGTCTGTTCATCAACGTTTGGATTCCCTATATTCATAAACCAGTAGAGCAGAATAATGAAATTAAAGTAACAAATGATTTATTAGAATTAAAAATCGTAGTAGGTAGTAAAAAGAGATAGTTGTTTCTATGTGATTAATACTAAAGAAAATAAACCAGTAATAATAATAATAATAATAATAATTGTAGATCTTGATATCGAGTATCCTATAAGTCCAACATCTTAGTGTTTACAATATCGAAAAGATCTCATGTGTGTTTGTAAAATTAATTCTTCTGTCAGTAAATCAGAATCATTGTAATGGAGGCATCAATTGGGGATGCTCCTTGAAAACAAAAAGCTCGGATTGAACAGTTTGGGACACCCTGCTTTTTTCCTCCTTACAACTAATGATAATGTTCAAAAGCTTTATGCTTGTTTTCGTGAAATAGGGAATACATTTACTTTTGAAATTTCAGCTGCCACTACTACTACTACAAGTAGGCCGAGTCCACCTTGGCTTATAACTTCACAACCAAGTGTTTGGAGCACATCTAAAGCACCTACTTTAAGGCCAGCGCCAAAATTTCCTAGTACTTCAGAAACTGCCACCACTACGTCAACAACTACAACCACGAGGCCTACAACATCGTCTGCTCCAACAACAATCAAGGTGGTTCCAGCACATCCAAGTGGAGTGGACAGAAAAGGAGAAGTGCCAGAGGTAACCGAGGAGCCACCAGAAGTTGTTATTTCTGAAGTCACAACTACTCCATCCACTAGCACCACCACAAGAAAGTCCACAAAGAGAACCTCAACAGGTAAGAATCAATGCTTTTTTCCATTATGCGAAGATTTGATGAAAGAAAATTAATTATTCGTATGTACGGTGTTCAGCTATTGCTTTTATGGTATTCAGAAAAAAAGAAACAATTCTCTTAAAGATGGTCGTCAGCTTTGTCATCACTTTTTTTTTTCAAAACATTACAGCAATTAAGAAAAGAAAGATAATTTGACAATTTATCTGCCTAATTTTCTAGTATTTACAAAAGACTATTTAGTAAAGTAATAATTCCATGTTTTTTTAGGTGGTCCTTTGTTCGTGCTCAGTTTCATATTTAAGCCAATGACGAGAGGATCGATTGAAATACTTATTCTTTGACAGTATCAAACATATCGACAACAAACTATCTCGCAAAGTCGTATTTTGTACATACTAAATAATTACGCGGATAAAATTTATTATTATAACTTACTCTTATTATTCTTACTATTATTATTATTCTACAATATTTTGGGGGGGGGGGATGGAAAAGGAGGCTGGACTGGCACACATTTTTTTTACTGTATCAAGATTTGCAAAAAACAAAGATTAATATTGAAATTTCTCTCTCTAATTTCGTACTAACTGCAAAAATGTACTCAGTAATGTAATCAGCTTTTCAGATCAGTGGCGTACGTAAGAGGTGTTTTCGGGGTTTCGAACCTCCATTTGAGCAATGTATTATGCAAAAATAGATATTCATTATATATATACAAACACCTGAAATTATATGCACTTGAGACCTTGAACCCCCTCCCCACGACGAAATTACACGTACGTTACTGTTTTAGATGACCTGCGTTTTTACCCAGTTCGCCGTGTGAACCTACAATGTCATAATTGATTTGACAGTGGAAAACGTGTCGACAATACAGGCTGCTGTACTAGCTACTATTTTCTAAATACTATGTAATTTACGTAGATTGTAAATATGCATTGAGATCTACAACGCTTAAAAAAGTGAAAAAAATAGGCGCTGGACCGAAGACCATTCTTTTTATTAAGCAACAACGATACTAACTATTGTACAGACCCCATTTCCAAGGAATTTGTGACATTATTTTGCATCTATGAAGTATGATCTCCTTTTAAAGAAGCGCGAATTATAGAAAACGTTAAGTTATCGCCAAACTAAGTTTTATGTCACGCAATTATCAGAATTTGCACACTGCACATAGAAGTTCACACTAACTAGAATATACTTGTTTGTAATATTAATAAACAGTGTAGTACTTCTTATTTCTTACCGTTCGAGAGAGATGGAGTTACCGGCGCAGTAACAAATTAACTAAACATTTGTTTTACACATTGTTCATTTCATGCACTCTTTCTGCCCCTTTATGTATGGAATTGGCCTGTAATTTCCTAAATTGTTAGTAACTCGTTTTTGCAAAGATAATTAATTTTAAGGAATTTTGAAGGTGATAATAACACAAGCTTAGGAACTTCGGCAAACTTTCGGCCAGGGTGGATTCATTCAGAAATTAAGTATATTTTTTCTTATTATTTCATTCAAATTATCTTGTTAGACGAATTCCAAGCGAATCTAATTAAAACATTGAGGGGTACTTAACAGCTAAATTCATCATTGGGCCAAATATATTCATTTGTTAAGTACGTGTACATTTATTTTGTAACATTTACTTGGTATTCACTATCACAATGGTTAATGAAAGAAGTTTTCGTCTGTAAAGCGTATGGTTATAAATTTGATTCAGATTCACTAATATAGCCTTAGTGATACGTTTTATATAGGAAACCAGTTTGCAGTTACGTTATTGTTTCACCAATTATGTGATCGTTGGTCATTTCAGTGCTCAATTGTCATATTAACGTAGAGAACAGGCTTGTCACGAGCGTCGTAACAGTTCATTCATAAAACACTAATAGTTGTATTTCTGCCTTTATTTATTTATTTATTTATTTATTTATTTTGCTAGATTACAATTTAGAATCAGTTTTGGGTATTTAACAACGATGTCTTAAACAGATTAAATTACTAATTTTAGTCGGCTGGGCAGAACTTGCATTGTTAACTAAAGTTCTAAAGTATAATTTTTGAAAGTCTTGCTCAGAAACCTCACGGAATAGCACAACTTGTAAGTAAAAATGTGTTTATTTACATCAACTTTTTTCTGGTGTAGTTAAACTGTTTACTAAGGAACAGTCTTTTCTTGTAATATTTAATTACAGTAACTTGTCTAGTTTATCTTTCTTATATGTTTTAATATGAAAGTAAGAGAGTTTAAATCTTTTAAACGTAATTAAGTATATATATATATGTACTATCCTATTACGATAGCTCGTAATTAGACACCTTGTTTGAAGGAATCTAATAAGATTGTTTTATGTTTAAGTTATTACAGTAAACTATTTTGCACTTAAAGTAAATTGAGTAAACTTTTACAGTTAAATAAATAAGGAATTAAATAAATACCTTAATTAATTCCTGCCGTTTATTGCTAGTATTTTAATGTAGAATGTAACTGTGTGGAGGGGGGACTTACTAGAGGAATTGGTACGACTGGAGAATTTTTGTCCGCATTTTTCTTAATTCAACGTTAAAATATTATTCTGGATTCTCTTCCTTTTTAACTTGATATATGTGCATTCTCCGAAACTTTTTTTTTTTTTTTTTTTCAAATTAACGCCCTGGAGACATAATTTACTTTTCGGTTAAATTGTATTTCTGTTTAGTATTATATTGAAATCCCAAATTATTGTAAAAATAATAATTTGTTCCCTGAAGTTGTAATTGTGATATAAATATTAACTTCCTCTGTATGAAATAGTAAAATTCTTTTCTTTTCAGTTTCAAGCACATCTGTGTTCGAGTACGTACCGTCTCCCAGTATAACCTGGTTCCAAGATGAATTTGTCCAGTTTTGTGCTCCCGCATCAGCTAGAAACTTATATTGGAACTGGACTCAAATCGGAGAATTATCTGTGCAACCGTGTCCAGGTGGAGCCACAGGACTTGCGAGGTGGCGGTGTGGTGTTTCTGACACAGACAGTTCCAAAGCTGCATGGATACCTAGTACTCCTGACTTAAGTGAATGTCGATCAGTGTGGCTTACGAGCCTAGAGTCAAGGGTAGAAGAAGGTGATTCAATCATCAGTATTGCGAATGATCTATCTCAAGTTACGAACAGTAAAATTTTATATGGTGGTGATATGATGACTACAACAAAAATTATCAAAAAAATGGCTCAGAAAATGAGTGTAGATATACAAACGTTTCCTGATCAAAGACAAAGAGAAGCGATAGTGACTGAACTTCTTCAGTATGTAGTGAGAACTGGTAGTAATCTTCTTGACAATCCACAACATCCATCCTGGAGGGATTTAAGTTATAGAGAACAAATGCGAGTGGCTACGTCGTTGTTAATTGGGTTGGAAGAAAACGCATTTCTTCTTGCTGACACCGTTGTCAGAGAAAAGACAGTGAATCAAACTGTAAAAAATATATGTAAGTACTCCAAAGATAGGAAATTAATTTGGGTTCATAGCTTTGTATTAATACGTAATTGTATTTAAAATATCATTTGTATTTATAAGTGTTCATAGTCAATGTAATTTATCTGTAACATTGCACTAGCATTCTTTCCATAATTTAGACATTTTAAAATGGAACATTGCGTTTGCTGTTCTACATAAATGTTAATTACAAATCATATAACGTACAACTAAAGTTTTAAAGAAGTACTTGTAACAGTTTGTGAAGTAACTATAATGTGTCAGCCTTGTAATCATCGTTACATTTCGAGATACGTTTGGACCCGTTGTCAATTTCATCCTACCATTGCTTGGTATTCACAAATGCTCCTTGCAGAGGTCTCATTCATTAACTTCTCCATTATCTTTCTATTACAGAAGGTTTTGCGCACAGGAGTCGTAACAGTTTTTTTTTTTAAATTTTTTTTAAGACCCGCATTTTAAATTTATATTTTAATACTTTTCGCATGAGAAAAATAATGGTGGTGTTTTCTCATTATGTTTACTTGTGTTTATATTGTACGAATTAGCAAGCAATAGTACAGAGTACATTATGATAGAAGGAACTCAATGTACTTGTAATAATAGTAGTACTTGAATTTTTTTGGGAATGTTTTCGAAAATTTATATATTTGTTTATTTTAGATTAGTCACTGTTTCGAACGTTAAACTTAGTCATTACACTTAATTTTTGGTGGCATTGTACAGATTTCAAGTTTAGTTTATGGGAAATTAGAGTGGGGAAAACCATATGAGAGTAGGGTGGTTGTTACATCAGATATAATATTTCTTAGGTTTGCCCCTTTTATGTATCAGTTAGCACAAACCGGTTTATAGGTGTGATTATATCGTTTGGATCTATAACCTTTCACAGACGTTTCAAATTACAAGTTACATTATTTTAACCTTTCAGGTAAGGAATACTCAAGATTCCTTCCTTATTGTGATGAGGTGCAACTATTTCCCAGGGATGCTGCATTAATTATACTGGATTTGGGAGCTGTAACATGAAATAATGCTGTTTGAATATCTTTTTCAAGCGAAAAAAAAATCGAAGCATTTTTTCAAACTCGACTGCGTTCGTTAATGATGTTAAGAAGCGGTTTCCGTTGGAAGGTGTGCTAGTGCATGAACCAGACAGGAAGTTGAAACTAACAGAAGACACTGAAGAATATTAGGGATGATGTGGCATGTCCAGTTAATTTTTCACGAAACAGTATATTTGATGACTCAATTATTAATATGAACACTGTTATTTTGGAATGAAATGCATTATAACGATCTATAAGCGAATGAATCTAAGAATCACTTTTACAATTGAACAAAGAATTGCATGCCTATGTATAAGGTAAATAGAGTAACAAAATAAAGCGCCACTTCAGAATTATTCTGTTTAAAGAATAAAAATGCAATAATTTACGTACATACATTTACTTGATCAGTTGCAGACTGTCAAACCAAAAATGTCCATCAAACTAATGGGAAACATACAGTGTAATAATAAGCATTGCCACCAAGAGAGTTACTATTAAAAGCTGCTATTATAGGATACTACGTATAAGAAAAAGAGAACAGTATAGTTTATGAAATATATTAATTTCAGACGAAGTCTCCAACTAAATTAAAAATGTCAATCATAGTGCGGAATATGTACTGTAATAGAATAAACATTGCCACCAAGACAGTTACTTTTGAAAGCTGCTATTATAAGTTACTACATATAAGAAATGAAAACAGTTTACTTTGTCAATATATTAATTTCAGATAAGTCTCGAACGATTTTAGTGCTAAAATATCTGAATATACATATTTTTTTTTTCCTTTATTAAACTTAGCAAGATCAAGTTAATTTAATAGATTGCGCCCCCCATTTCCACCATTATTAGCATCATGAGATATCGGGTCAGTATACCTCACTAATGTTGACTACAATTGGTTTATAGACGAAAGGCGTGTTCCAGATTATAACACTAACTACTAGGTTTCTATGAGGCAATATAACAATGTCTTAAAATCATAAGAAGGAGACCTCTAAAGGGAGAATATGACAGCAATGCCAAGCAGTGGTGTAACAGAATTCTAAATGTGTATTAACTTCTATTTATTTTCATTGTAGTGAAACAGATTTGTCACTGAACTAAAATTTGTTCTAAATTTTTAGATAGAAAGTCAGTTACGAACAAAATACAACATTTGTAAGTAGAAATAATTATCTTTTTAAAAGTTTAAACACATTATGTATACGATTCTGTGTATGAACGTAACAGCTTTGCATTTTTTATCAGGACGTAGGAAGAAAAGAGAAGAAATATAATTAAATAAATAAATAACGCTTAAAACTGATAGTAATAAAAAATGACTTTTTGTATGTTTAATGAAGTTTATAGATCTGTTACGTGGTTCTGTATGAAGTTCTTGGGAGAAAGTTAAAACAAAAACAAAAGAAAAGTCTAAAATCATAATGGAAAACAGTTGAATGAAAATATTATATTTTATTTAGTGAGGTAATAAAAATCCAGCTTAGGATCAAATATGAAAAATTGGTGGAATGGGGGTGATGCAGGCAGTTTTTTTTCTTCTTCAAAATAATTATTATATCTATGCAGTCAATTTGGCATGGAACTGATGTTTACATACGAAAGAACTTTTTGAACGTATAAATTCGAGAATTATTAAGTCAAATATATATATATATATATATATATAAAAAAATCGAGTTTCAAAAACACATATCAATAGTGAATTAAAACAAGAAATCAACATATTTGATTGATACAGTAATAAAGGCACAAATATTTAATGATTTTTGAGTTATATATTTGGAGATTTATGAATTTGATATCCTATAAGGATTGTATAATATATCAATACTTTTCGAAGATATCCATATCGATTACAAGCGTATGAATGTTAGTAAGTTTAAATATCCCAGTTTTCAAATCATTGAAAGAGGATGGGTTGTTATACAGTTTTTAGGTTACGAAATAGATTCTCCATTTGATTATGTTTTAACTACATAAGTGCTCCATAAAACAATATATTTCCTTAATATCCTGAAGTAATACGTAGTATATTGAAGAATTAATACGGAAGAATTAGACAAATGATTACAATCTCCATAGTAAGCAATTGAAAGTATATAAAGGCATTTTTAGTATATGAAGTGGCGCAGAGAATAAATGAAGATATCTATGTATCAAATTTTAAGGCAAATGATTTTGTCCGATATCCAAAAATGTCTTACATAGAAATGGACTGAGAAAGAAATCACATAAATGGATGTAAAGAAAAGAGCATATATTTTAAAGAGAAACATGAAGAAAGTTTAAATATTGAAAGTAAAAAATAAAATAAAATACATAACTATATTTCTGTTTCGAAGACAAATAATAACCGACTTTAAGAGGAAAAAAAATCAGATAGTTTTACCTCAAAATATAATTTTAAAAATGTTTTAGTTCCGCTCAAGTAAAATAAATAAAATGAAACGGTGGTGGTAATTTAATGAATATATGAAATGATAGCAGCTCAGTTATTAGCTAAGTATCAAACAAAGTATTAGTATTAAATGGCAAATACCAAAATCGTGAAATGAGTGGTTCTTTATTATTTATTAACGAATTAAGTACAAAAAAGAAGAAAAAAAGAAAGCGATTATCACAGTAACAAATAGCCAAGTTATTGTTTTATTCAGGAAGAAAAAGTAGAAAATATTATACATTAGAAGCATCAGTTATTTTAATCTAAATTACTATCAAAGAAAAAGTGGCGACAAGGGTAATATTCTTGGTTTAATAAAACACTACGTAAACTTAATAGCAAAGAAAGCAGGTTACACATTAAGGGAAAATAAATAAGTAAATAACCAAATAATAAATATTAAATTACATATGGAACGATTGCTGTTAGCAAATATGTTACAGAATATGGATGAAATGTTAAAAGATGTATTTATTATCTTAGAAATGGAGCAAAGTAATTTCCAATCCTACTGTAGGACTTCTGATATCAAAAGATGAAGAAAGATTAGACTATTGAAATGAAGAAAAGAAAGAACATAAGGAACATCTAATACAAACAAGTACAAACAATATGAGAAAATAGATAAAGATATATGTATATACTAAAAAACAAGAATCCTACCATCTGTATAAAATAACTGTACCATATGCATATATAAGTACAGTTAAAAATATAATTTCAGAATTATTCAAGGAATGTGCTAACTTACTGTTCCAAAAGTAATGCAAAATTTGTGATATGAAACTTCAAAATGAAACATGACACACATAACATGATTCAGAAATCGGAAGGAGAAAAAATAGAACAATGAAAGTTTAAATCACATAAATGGATGTGAAAAGAAAGAACATATATTTTAAAGAGACATGAAGAAAGTTTAAACGTTGGAAGTAAAGAAAGAAATACACAAAATTATATTTCTATTTCGAAGACAAATAATAATAATAATAATAATAATAATAAAAATAAAATCATATTTATAATTTATGAATATCTTTAAAGCGAGATTAAATAAGTGTATGTGGACGGTTCGTTTCTTACACAGAGAGAAATGTCTGCATCACACATTGTATTGAAGCAATGGGATTAGATATATTAACTATTGAAAAATGAACTAAAACATGTTAATTGGAAACCAAAATGTTTATGTCCATCTAAATTCAAAACTTTCTCCCAACTCTTCTTAAAGTTGTAAGTAAGGTGAATATTTGTTCTATCCAAGTTCGATAGAATACAATGTAAATTAGACATATTTCAAATTAATTATATCTCCTTTAACAGTATTGTCAGTGCGTGTGCTGGGAACAAGAAGTGTTGGTTTGGAGCAATTCCCATCTCCAGCCGCTTGGGAACAGTGGACTGCAAGTCGTGATTGGCTTCAGCTGCCTAGAGGAGCATTGCTTGAGAATAGCGAAGGAGGGTTAGTGCGTCTTGTTTTCGTGGCCTTTAATCGACTTGAAGAAATTCTTCAACCACCTCCACCCCATTTAAGTGAAGACGATGTAGCGGGGATGTATGTTGGAGATAATGGAGAAGGGAACGGGCCACGTTCTGCTCGCAATACAACTCGAATATTAAACAGCAAGGTGATCTCTGCTTCGTTGGGAAAAGGACGACATATCCAGTTATCAGAACCTGTTCGGATATCCCTTCGTCACCTACGTACGGAAAATGTTAGCAATCCGGCATGTGTTTTCTGGGATTACACAATGAGGTATGCTATAACTACCACTGTTCTTAAAATTTGTTTCATATTGTGTTTCTTTTATTGCTTCTATCTTTTCCTTAAAATAGTGAAAATATCAAATTGAATGTAGAACGTAAGGGGATAGGATGAACAGACAATTTGAAAATTAGGATAACAGATAGAAACAAAGTAACCTTAGGTACATTACACATATATTTATAGATCAGAATTAATACAACATTTCGTACGAAATAAGATGCCGACTTACAATAGTGTCAAGCATCCATATATTTGAGAGAGGCAAAATTCCATTATAAAACTGTTATTTTAGCCAATATAACGTTGAAATGAGTTGTAAGTTTATCTACGGGATGTCGTTTACTAGTTTATCCTTTATTTAAAGCTGATATTGTAAAGTATTGCATTAAGTAATTACTTTTTGTGCATTTAATATTTTACAACAGAAGTTCTAGATCTTTCTTTATCAAACGATATAGAACAATTTCCTACATACAGTATGGTACCATGCTCAGAAATTTTAATAATCTCATTTAATTCAAGTTCTGATTCCTAAATAAATTTGCACTTCTAACCTTTCGTTTCTTCCCTGTAGCTTTGTTCGCGGTAGATAGAATTAGAAGTAAAGAAAATAAAAACATCAAGAAAATCTCTATATTAAAATAGTAGTCCTGATTGACTCACTGATTGATCAACGCCCAGGCTAAACTACTTAAGCTAAAAAAAAACTTGAAATTTATACAGTGCATAGGATTTGTGATGTAACGTACCATTAAGGAAAGATTTTTGGAAATTCGATGGGTTAGAGGGGGGAATGGCTGTTTTCTTTCAGCTTTTTCCCCCTTCTAGGGGAAATATCAAAAGAACATTGAAACACATTTGTAATTATTTTAAATGGGAAGTCCATATACGAAATTTCATGTCTCTTCCCTTCCAAGATATATATATATATATATATATATATATACAGTGAAACCTCTCTAAAGCGGACAGCCGTGGGGAATCAAAAATTGTCCGCTATAGAGAGGTGTCCGCCTTAAAGAGGTTTCAATATTTTCTTATGTAAATTAGTAAATAAGGTAATATGCAATTAGGAAAAAAAATATTTTTGCATGAATCATGTATTCACGAATATTACCGAAATGTTACTGTACGCGCATTATCCTTCGCCATCCCATACTTTATGTTCTAGGCACAACATGCAAATAACATGTTATAGTTCTCTGCACTTTACATTTATCACTACTTACTAGGTTTTCAGTATGTCGCTTTAATTTGTGGGTTAATTGCACTACATTAGTGTCTCTTTTTTGAGACAATATGCATACCAGCAGGCAAAAAATAATGAACATTTCTGCTTGGTTAGAGATTCCAGCGGGAAAGTAGAATAATGTGTCATCCCAAAATTCGGGCAACTGCCAATCACTTTTGTGTCTAAAACAGCTTGGGTGGGAGTGGGATGTAAACAAAAAATCATGAGAGTGTTGTTAAACAGAGAAGCTTTGTCTGGGTTACTGATCAGACAGTTGAGGAGGCAAAATGTTGTCAGAATACTTCTTTGGTGACACATGTATGAATTACTAAAGATGTACTTTTACAGTACTTTTCAACTTGTTTCTAGAGAAAGTGTCCGTAGTACGGAGGTAAATAATACCTATAAAAGACAGAAAAGACTGTCCGTGTCCATACTAGAGAGTGTCCGCTTTAGAGAGGTTTGACAATATGTTTTTTCCTATTACAGTGTTTGGGGATCACAAAATATGTCCGTTACAGGAGGTGTCCGTTAGTAGAGGTTTCACTATATATATATATATATATATATATATATATATATATATATATATATATATATATATATATATATATATATACTGATTAACGCTTCGGCTAAACCGCTTAAACTAGAAAGTTAAAATTTTGACAGCGCATAGGATTTGTGACGTAAGGAACCCCTAAGGACAGATTTTCAGATATTCGACAGAAAATGGGGGAAATGGAGGTGACAGTTATTATAGTAGAATATCCATATCTCCGAATTTCTGAAAAGTAGAGACATGAAATTTGATATGTGAACTTCCCATTTAAAATAATTAGACATGTGTTTCACCGTGTTTTGATGTTTACCCTAGAAGGCAGCAAAAACAGGTGGTAATTGAAAAGGGTGGGGTTACAGTCGTTATAACAGGATTACCAAATCTCGAAATCCTTTAAGGTTAGAGACATGAAATTCAGTTTTTAGACTTTCCTTTAAAATAATTAAAGACGTGTTTCAGTGTTTTTTGATATTTCCCCTCCAAGGGAAGAAAAAAGGCGGGTAAAAACAAAGAGCAAGGATTGCATTTGTTAAAATAAGATGTTCATATCCTGAGATCTGTTAAGGTTAGAGACCTGAAATTTGATATTTTGATTTTTCACTTAAAATAACTAAAGGACTCTATCAACGTTTTGTGAAATTTCCCCTACAAGGGAAGAAAAAAGACGGGTATGAAAAAAGGAGTAACGTTGCAGTTGTTAAAGTAAGATGACCATATCTCGAAATTCCTTAGATTACAGATATATTAGGAATAGTAGAGGTGCGAGACCTAGACCGAGCAAATGCGGGTGTTTGGGGGCTAAGTCAAGAGCTAGCCGAAGGCTAGTTAAATATAAAGGAATGGACTCACCAGAGAAGAGCAATGAAATTACACCTTGTCATATCTGTTGCTACTATTACTCGTCAAGTGGCGATGCGGCTCATGGTGAGTCGACTTTCTCATATTTAGTTTATTTTACTCCTATTTTATCCTCCGTAAACAAGAGAGCTGAAAGGCTGAAAGTATAAATACTATTCAGGAATGAAAACTTGAAGTGAAATAATTTCCTGTTGCTTCTGTTGAGTTCGTCAATTTTACGGTGTAATGGTACTTTCTTTTAGTTTCGTTTTCTTTTTTTCTTTTTCCGCAACTTTTCAATGGTACTTCCGCAACACGTTTTATAGAGATTGGTGGTGAGTGTTTCAAATTACCTAGGTATACGCCCGTAGCCAAACTCCCTCTATAAAAAATGTTGCGTGAGTACTTTAGGATTCTGAAACATGTATTTTTGGATAGTGCACATATTAGTTCCTAAGCGAAGTCTTGACCCGACTATGGTAGGTCCCTTAGTTTTGGAGCTATGGACCTTCATTTTTTTTTTTTTCATTCATTTCATGCTTCGGTAGTCTATAACTCCGAAAGGAAGCATTTGTGCACCCAGGTTGGTCTATACTTTTCCTCTTATCTTGGTGTTAGGAATGACCTTCCGAACTTATCGGTGCTGTTTTGAAACACCCTGTATATTCTTACACTTTTTTCTCAGAAACGGCACATTCAACGTTGTTCGTATTTCATCAATGTATGTATTATTAACGACCATACGATATAGTGTAATCTTTGTTTTTTAAATGGTGTAATGTGACCTTTTTTTAGTTTCGGATCTGGCTGTAAAGACGTTTTCGGCATTTTATGAGTATATGTTTTATTACCAATCCTAAAAGATGCGTGACTCATTTCTTTGTCAAGGGCCCAGAAAGAGTGTTTACTGATGGGCTGAGTTATCGTCTGACAAAGTTTTCAGAAATCTATTATCAATTTCGTTCGTGTTTCAACTACAGTGTAGGATGGTTCATGATTTAATTAAGGAAATAGGAGCGATTTATCTTACGGTTTTATTTAAAAACTAAATCAATCTTCTTAGTGAATATCCTACCGGACGTCAATCTTTGCTCAGAAAGGAAAAAAGTAATAAATAAATAAATAAGTACATTATCGAAAAAGAGAGGATGTGTGATTCCACTTCAACAGAAAGATGAAACTCATATTCGTAGTGCCCTTCCGTAACCTAGTATACTTCTTGAGAACGGTTAAGATCAGTAAATGCCACTTCAAAATTGAAGTAGCCCAAGGTGCGGAGGAGTATAGCAGGTTTTTGTCCTCAGCAAATCCTTCTAGCAACACCAAATATTCTTAGGATTTTACACGTTAATGCAAATAGCTAAAATAAATTCTTGAATTGCTAGAAGAAAGTCAATTATTACAAATTCAGGTAGCTCCAGACCCAAAGAATTTATATTCTGAAATAGCTTTCTAGTCAGGGCAACAAAAATTGTGATTTCAGAATACAGAGCATATAGTTTAGAAGAGCGGAATATGAAAGTACTAAACCAGTGCACAGTGTATGAGGAGGAGCAAAAACCTGGCTAAAACCTATAATTGGTTATAACAATGTGCAAAATGCTTTTAAAGTCCCGAAAATGTGAGACTTGTATATTTATAGTACTAAGAATTAACGAACACGTTTATCGTTCGGTTGCACTAACCTTACCTGCAGTAAAGAGTTAGTAGGAAATGTTTGTAAACACTGATAAAGTACTGCGTATTCGTATGTAATTCGTCAGTACGCTCACATACAAGTCTTCATTACACTCACACACACAAATGAAAGCGAGAGTTGATTTTGTCAACCACATCTGTACGTCAGTCATCACTGTCACTGTCAATATCGCTGAATACAGATGGGATACCTTCATTATTTTGGCTGCTGGACGCCTCGTTGGCTCCTTCCCCTCCTCCCTCCGATGTCTTCAATAGCAGTCGTCCTTCGTGTGACAAACAACGTCTTCTCTTCCTGGTAGCCACGTGCCTAATACTCGAAAGAAAGAGATCAAAAGTAATCAGAAGCATATGCAGCATATCCTGATTCGTTATAGTGCGAGAAAATTTGCACGAATGATCTTTCAGAAATGTTCGTAAGTCTTTATTCCGTGCTTCTTGTGCCTCTTCAGAAAGCTGACCTGTTGGTAAAATGGCATTCTGTATCACAGCCGATCATGAACAAGTATTTTGTGGACACTAGCAGGCATATAGAACCAACTGTAAAAATTAACAAAGAGTTTGGCTGTCTCCAATGCATAACTGTCAAAAGCCTTGGGATCAACATCAAGTTCAGAGTTGATTACATATAGCATCACCAAAAGACGTGTAATCAGTTGTTCAGAAATACCCGTTATTTGCGAAGATTGGTGTGGGTCCGCAAAAAACCTCCTAGTAGTGTTCCCATAATTGCTTGTTCCAGTACCTCCTGCTTTGGGTCTCTCAACATTAAGGCCTACTTTTTTTTTTTTTTCTAAACTGCTTCTGAATCTCGTGTATTCCTGATTCCAGTAGTTCCTTCTGCTACTTTCGAACTCACCATGTCTTGAAATTGAGTCTACACGCAATATGGAAAAGACGCTCAAAAAATCGTATGTACGCATGTAACGCTGACAATACAAAGCGAAATGTGGATGTGTCTACGTCTTTCGTAGAAGCCCTCTGTAGATCGTTCATTTCTTTGGGACACGCTTTGCAAATATAATACACTTAAAGAGATTTGTTATTCGAGAGTGCATTACACACTTTTCCATCGACCATAGTGAAAATGAGCTGGTGATGCACAGTAAATTGGGTTCCATTGACGTTTACAGTTGATGGGTGAAGATTTTGAATCTGCTGTTCGATGCACTGGACTTCACGTATTGTCACATCTTTCATTTCCTTGCAAAATCCAAATTTTATAGGGCAGCAGGATCTCGTTAATGATGTTTGAGGATTCTGCCACACTACGATTTCCTTGCGTACAACGAGCCGAATTGGCACGAATTACGTAAGCAGCAGGTCTTCAAAATATAGTGTCATGTCCTGTTGAAATTTCTACTTGTATACATTGTGACCTGTACTTCCATCACAATCCCATTTAGATATTAAGGTCAAGGAGTTAGCTTTCTCGCTGGGAACACAGCTTACCTTGCAGTCGTTAGCCATCAGAAGACGTTCAACTTTTATGTCCAATAAAACCTGTGATTTTATTTCTGCACTAACATCTGAAACAGTAATAGTCTCATTTGACGAGTAACAATCTTTCTTAGCCTCGATTAATAGGTGATAGCTTGGATAAATGTTTGCGTTGCGTGTTTCGGCACTAAGATGTAGACAGTTGTATTGGCTTCGGTTAACTTAGCATCGAGAAACAATGCAGGTGACTCTTTGGTTTACGGTTTGGGTGAAATGCTCTGGTCCTTTGCGCTCATAAACGCTTGTCTCATCTTACGAGCTCTAGTCGGAGTTGTTTCTGTCACCTCACGAAGTACTTTTGCTGCATCTTCTCATGCCCTAAGACTCATTTTGGCAGCAAAAACCATTCCGATGTACTTGCAGACGTGCGTAAGTCTTCCGTTTTCCTCCATTTGGTTCTGTCACTAGATTCTCTGAAATTCTTCGATGGACGACCTCCAGGATTTGATCGACCTTTCATCTGTCTCTGAACTGCAAACGTCAGGTCTCCATCACCCATTCTGTATCTGTGTTCATAAAGATGTTATGATTTCTGCCACTCTTATACAGTTTTTGGTACTGACAGCAAAACCTGGAAACAATTTGTCGAATGTCTTCACTAATTTGGGTTGGGTGATCACCAAGGTCCAATTGTGTCTAAACCCAGCTCTGGACATGCTTTGTTTGCTTCCTCTGACAATGTCTTTTAGTTTCTCTCATTCTTTTTCATAAAGCTCGCAAATAAAAAGCAAGATTTATTAATTTCTCATTTCACATGATCACAAAGAAACATGTATTTCACGAATTCGCACATATTCGTATCTAAACTTCCTTGAAAACAATTCATCATGGATTATTCTTTCATTCCATTTCAACCACTCTGCTGGGGAACGCTGGGCACTACTCTAAACTTCTGCAGCTTTGTGGACCTTCTGTTAAAACAAATTATATTCTGTAACATTAACATATTTTGTTTGAGGAAACGTTCATATGGAAGATATTGCATAGCCACTTTGGGCAGTTGCAGTGCTTGAGATTTATGTTGGATCCATATACAACAAATGTTTCTTGTAACAACATATTCTTAGGTAACAAGCCATGAACTTGAATAACAAATACTTCGTTTGGTAACTTTTTTACAGACATGTTCATAATGGATAACTTCCACCTTTTCTAATTCACATATTACATATTACTCGTATTCATTGTTTGTATATAGTAAACTACAGATATTTCGAACCCATACACTAAACCAGTGTCCTTCTAACTCAGGTTTCAAAAATTGGGTTTTGGCAGCTTTTTGCTTATCCTGAACCACTGTGCAGTGGTTCCGCTTAGTGGTTTTCATACTTGTCCTATGACATCAACACCAGTGTTGTAGGGTGAGGCATAGATTTCTCTGAGCTTGTTGAAATACATGATTTCCTCGGAAGTAAATTAAGTTTAAAGTAATGAAATTTAAAAATTAAATTAGTGTGCGTTTCACTTTCATTGAGTTGTAGCTATTTTCTGTAATTTATTGATCATCATCATCATCATCTTCTTCTTCTTCTTCTTCTTCTTCTTCTTCTTATTATTATTATTATTATTATTATTATTATTATTATTATTATTATTATTATTATTATTATTTCAAAAATATTTGTAACCTGGTAATACTTTACCTTACCTCATTTTCTGTTCGACTGAGAAGCTGAGCTTAATTTGTGAAGCATGATTTATGTAATATGTATGTATTATGAAGTCTACTTACAAGAAAAGAAATGTTGAGATCTTTTGTAATCTAACGTCAAAACCTTTAACGTTGTATTCATTTTCGTTAATACTTCATAATGTTTTATAATACTTTGTGAAAGAGCTGTTTTAATTAGTTGTGATATTTGAGTAAATAAACGATTATCTAGCACCAGATGTATCTCTGAATTGCGTTTATTTTACTATACATTCTGTTTCTTTCTTTGCAGTGCGTGGTCAGAAGAAGGATGTCGTGTAGAGTCTACAAATAAAACTCACACAATGTGTGAATGTGATCACCTAACAAATTTTGCAGTGTTGATGGATGTGCATAGTTCTTTTCCGTCACCACCACATCAAATGGCATTACAAATTATTACTTACGTGGGGTGTATCATCTCTATAATTTGTCTTGTATTAGCCATTATCACATTCCAGTTATTCAGAGGACTTAAGGTAAGTTATTGTAATTGAATGTTCAGGCTACCTTCAAGTATGTGAAAACAAATGCTCCGATAAAAGTTCAGTAGTATGTCACTTCGTCATTCGTAATGGTGGATGCTATTAATCAATTTATTTTCAAAATTTCAAAGAATCATACAAATATCATTATGTTTACCGTTAACAATCACAGTGGAAAATAATGTAATTAACATATTACACGGCAAGGATTAAGTCATTTAAAAATTGACTTATTTAAGGATCTTATATTTCTGTTGTGCGTTTTACTTAACATATGCTTCGTTCGCCCAAAATAAAAACAAAAAATCTCAATGATTCACGATCATTACAGATTCAAGTATAATCCTTTGCTTTCTTCGTATCGTTCTCCGTTAATATATATATATATATATATATATATATATAGGATGTTACAAAAATGAGTCACTTTATTTTGGGAACAGATTCCTCACATCAAAAGAAGAAGGAAAAAAGTTCATATGGACCTATACTCAAAAGTGGATAGTTTCGGAGTTATAGTGTGCCCAAAACCTAAAATAATTGAACATAAAACGTTCATAGCTCCACTACTATGGGACCTATCGTAGTCGGGTCAAGACATCACTGAGGAACTGGTATGTGAACTATCCAAATATCCATGTTTAAGAATGCTCCAGTACTTGCACACCAATTTTTAGAGAGGTAGGTGAAGAGTGATCAAGCACTCCCAAACATCCTCTCCAAAAACAATTGTGCAAGTACTGGAGGTTCTGAAAGGTGGATATTTGGGTAGTTCACATACTAGTTCCTCAGTGATGTCTTGACTCGACTACGATCGGTCCTTTAGTAGTGGAACTATGGACCTTTAAAGTTCGTTTTTCTACTCTTTCGCCAGCTTATAACTACAAACCTGTGCACCTCCGACCACAGGTCCATATGAACTTTTTTTTTTTTTATTTTGATGTGGGGAATCTATTCCCAAAATATTGCGACAAATTGTTGTAACACCCTATATATATGTGTGTATATAATTTATTTCCGATTATTAGTGAATGAATCAGGGATACATGAATATATTACCAAATTATCAGTTACTAATGTCTTTTGGTTAATTATATGATTGTGTGATCTAACGTTTTTGATATACATTGTTGATTCTAATCTTTTTGTTTTGTTTTCCAGTCTGATCGTACAACTATCCACAAAAACCTTTGCGTGTGTTTGCTAGTTGCAGAAGTCTTATTTTTAGCTGGGATAGGGCAGACCGATAAACCTATAGTGTGTGGAATAGTTGCAGGATTGTTACACTTCTTCTTCCTTTGTGCTTTTGCTTGGATGTTCCTAGAAGGTAAAGTGATAAAGATACTCTTCTGTTTATTTCATAATATTTGCGGAATCTGACACTTTTGATCTAAGGATATATATACTTAAGTTTTCATAACGGTACTTTTTCTTCTTGAAGATGTATCTCTGTGTATTGGAAAAGTAAATTAATGTTAAGAATTTTATACTTACAGTGTGATTACTTAAATTATGAAATACATGTTAATCATGTACCAAAATTTTGTATTTAAGAGAAAAAGTTATAAATTAGAAATAGGTGTTTTCAAATTGTTTCTAGTAATTAGAAACAGTAAGTCTATTCAGCGATAAATACAACATTCATATCATAAAAATATCTGAAGTTAATTCATTAGAAACTATACCAGTAAATGGTTTATTCCATGATAAAATGTCTATTCCTAATCTTGCTGTCGTTAATGGAGAAATTAATTCGTACTACTTCTTCTAAAACCTTTTCCAAGTTAGCTGGGGTGTTCTTTACGTATCGCTGACTTCCACCTTTGTCTTGTGTCATATCCGCTGAGACACAACTCTGTGCCATATCTTCCTTCACACAATTAATCCACTTCTTTCGTCGGCCTCGCGCCCGTTTGTCATTCAATCTTCCACCCTCTGAGCTATATGTTCCAAAGATATTCTTACGTATATTTCCATTAGCATGCTAAGTGAAAATATTGCATCCATTATCGACCGCCCACGCGTGAAACCAAATTGGCTTTGTTTTTCCTCTTCCCATAATCTTGCTTTTATCACTCTCTCAGAGCTTCTTTGCATGACTTATGAGTTTTATTCCTTTATAGTTAGCACATTCTAGCATATCTACTTTGTTTTTAAACACCAGTACAACATAGCTGCTTCTCCATTCTTTTGGTATTTTTCCAAATTCCAATATCCTATTAAAAAGTCGAGTAAACCACTACACACTCCTTCCTTCCTTAAACATTTCCGCGATTTGATAGGGATATTATCTGGTCCTAGGGCATTGCCACTTTTCATTGCATTTTCCACTTCCACTGTAGCCACAGGTCAAACAAGTCCCTGATTCATGGGTAGACTTTCACAAGCTTCCCTCTGGTTTTCTTCATTGAAAAGTTTCTGGAAATACTCGTTCCAGCGCTTCTTTATATTTGTTTCTCATTTATCAAAACTTTGCAATTTTTATCCATAAATTGTTTAGATAGTAGTGTGTTAGTGTATGTTTATCTGACATTTTAGTTTCAATGCAATTTATATTTTAACAAATAATACAGTATTCATTTATTTATATTTTCAGGCTTTCAGCTTTACGTAATGCTGATAGAAGTATTTGAAGCTGAGAAGTCACGAATTCGTTGGTACTATATATTTGCATATGGCGCACCTCTAATTATTGTGGCTGTGTCATGTGTGGTGGATCCCTTCAGCTATGGCACTGAACGTTATTGTTGGCTGAGGGCCGATAATTTCTTTATATTTAGCTTCGTGGGACCAGTCATTGCTGTGATACTTGTAAGTAGCAAGTAATACAATCCATTAAGTTTGATTATAGTTACTAAGCTAATGGTTGGCTGAGCAAAGTCCTTGCTTAAATAAACAAATTCGTATTTTCGTTTTGATTGAGGTGTCATAAATTTATAGGCTATTTCTTTATTATAATTGGTGCTTCATGAACTTCAAATACCAATACCAAAATGTATACAACAGTATGGATTATTGATAGCAAAATTTTCTAACTGGTAGAGCTGGAATGTTTCTACCACATCGATTCTAAAAGCAGAAATTAAAATGCATATGTAAATACAATGATATATTCCGTTCGGCTTGTGCTATTACAGTAATTGTTTACAACATGCAACGTGATACTTTTTTCTTTATCTTTTTCTAAATCTGCTAATTAGAGTTGAATCCTTTGTGGTCTACAGCATACAGTAGTTATTAAAGGTCTGTTGAAAGATTTTAAGATGTAGCTATGAAAAGATAAATTAAGATTGTTCTTTTTGGATGAAATGAGAATTATTCTAGTTTTTAAAGTTCTTTGCAGTATATTTTCCTAAAACTGTGTTGGTGACTCATTTATGTTTGTGCTTCTCACGTTCTTTAATCGTTTCTTTCTCTCTCTCTCGTTTATGTATTTATTACTATTTTTCAGATTTATAATTATTATTTTAAATCGAACTGAATCAATACTGGACATTAATTGTCGTAGATGAATGTGCAGAAACTGTTTATATAGAGAGGAAGAAAATAAGAAGTATACTCCGAATAATGACAACTTTCATATTTTGATAGGAGGATCATTTTATTTTCTCACACTGAATTAAACTTTATTTAACGTGTGTTGTGTGTAGTATTTGTTGATGGTGGTTTCATTTTAAGGTCCTAAGCATTCTCCTTCTAGGTAATTTTGCCTTTTATTGCATCTAACCCAGAAATCATTTGCGCCAAAGGCAAATGTGGTTATGGAAAACCATCATAATGTGTTTCGTTTATTTGTAATTAATTTTAAATTAAATAAAATTATATTATTCATTGAAATTTACCATGAAGTAAATTATCACTATTTTTCCGATTCTGTACTTGACATCAGGAAGTTAAATTAGGCTACCAGTAAACCAGAACAGCAAACTTTCATTAAGTTCCTCTGATGAATGTGTTATTTACATGTAGCGCTCATATGTAACAAATATTAGTAACATATATCTATATGGACTAATGATTGCTGTTTCTTGTTTTCTTTCTTTTATAGGCTAATCTAGTCTTCTTAAGCATGGCAATTTACATGATGTGTCGCCATGCAAATGCATCAGTTTCGATGAAAAGTAAAGAACATTCGAGACTCGCAAGCGCCAGGTAAGATAAGAGTATACATGCTAATTTGATCCGATTTATTTCTTTCTGAAAATAATATCGAAGATAGTCTTTCTTGTAGATATAACGAACTAGAGTTATTTAACCCAATACTAGAGTTTTGTATTCATTTCACTTACTTTATGATTCTGGTGGAAGTTCCAGTTCTAAACTACAATGTGGTTTGTGCTTTCCGTGATTCGTAAGACGAAGCCTGAAATATTAATGTTTTCAAAATATTTATTTCGGTCGTAGACGTTTTATGTGTTCAAAGAAGAAATTAAACGATTTCAAAATTCTCAGATGTAACATCTTTTGTAAGACATATATTCAGATGGATCACATTTCTTGAGACATGTGCGTGTAACTAGGACATATAAAACCAACCGAAATATGTTGGTTAGTGGGAGAAAATATTCTTACATACAAGCAAGCCACCTTTGCTTAATGCAGTGGTTCCCAGCCTGGGAGGCATGAAGAGCGAGCAAGGAGAGCGCAAGCTCTGACAAATAAAGTGTGAAATTATGAACGAAACACTACATTTTAGCTTTAAAAACTTCAAAATGCTACATATTCGACATTTTGTTTTTCCTATTTTTATTCAGCATTTCTACTTTATTAAAATTATGCAAGTTAAACTTTTCTCAAAATTATGAAAAATGAGTGAGAAATGCTATTTCAGTGTATAAGATGCAGTTCAAAAAAATACCAAGTAAGGGCAAAGATAAAGCTCAGTATGATGGTTGAAATTGATTTCCCTTCACAAGTTTCTCGATATTCGGTGATAAGTTTGACAAAGCACACCTGAGATCACTCTCTACTTCCAAACAATTACGATTTTATTGTGGATTCACAGAGATAATTTGTCGAGAACTGAACAAGAACTTTTAAGCCTACTTTTGCTGCTTTTGGGTAAACAGGCAGGAAACAAACACAAAATTCTTCCAAAGACTGACTGAAACAGTTCTTTGGCACGTGAATCGCACTTCAGTTCAGTTACTTCCTCTTGAATTTCATGTGGAAGTAAACCCACATTAATGGTGAAAGATGTTCTTGATAATTTGCACTGCCAGTCTTCTTCACACAAATCAGGAAAATATCGCTGGAATTCATCATAGATTGGGTCTAGGTATGAGTTGATCTTGTTTCTTCACATAGTTAAATCATACTCTTTATTGTAAAGAAGTTAATTTAATCGAAGAAAAGATGAAAAGTTGGGCGTGGAAGCATCTAAACGGCGTTTCCATAGTAGGATCTTTTTCATGAAAGCTCTTATCGCGAGATAAATCCTTAAGTTTTACGTCCCGCGGTTATGCCGGTTAGGCTAAAGGAGACTGTGATGATGAGAAATGGATGAAATGGTGGAATGAAGAAAGTGGGAAGAAACGGGAGAACCCCGAGAAAACTCACAAGCACGGTGTTTGGCCACCGCGAAGTCCACACGGCGCGGGGATCGAACCAGGGTCCCCTATCGCGCCATAAGAAGTTAGTGTGTTCGTGTTTTTACCTTGGAGTTTGAGATCGAGATTATTTAACATTTCAGAAAAGTCAGCAAGATATAAAAGAGAAAATACAAATATGTCATCAGTAAAAGAAGTATAAAATTCCTTGTTTCCTACACTTAGGAATAATATTTCGACGTTTGACTTAAGCTCGTAGAGCCTACTTAACAATATTACCTTTCGACAACCAACAAAATTTGGTAAGGAATGGTAAAGTTTTATGTTCAGCATTGAGCTCATCACACAAAGTTTCATAGAGACGAATATTCAGAACACTTCACTTTAAAAAATGACAACATTAATAGCCTGCTTCAGGTTTTCTGGTAAAGTTTTTGCAGCTAAGGTTTGCCTTTGAATTAAGCAGTGAGAACTAATAATTGTAGGATTTCTGTCCTTTGCCAGCTTTATAAATTCAGACCGCGAACCGAACATTGCTGGAGCTCCATCAGTACATATTCCTACAACTCTGTCCCAAAACAAATCATTTTCAACAAAAAAATTACTGATAGCAGAAAAAAAACATTAGAACCTTTGGATGATGTCGCCAATTATTTTGAAAGCAATATTTCTTCCATTAACCTCTTACGAACCGACAGTACACTATTAAATGATAACACTGAGATATGTCCGAGGAATCACCATATTGCGGGGCGAACAATGGGGATTTTTTTTAACCTTTTTAACTACCTGATCTTTTAAATCCAAGGCCATTTCATTAATTCTACGTTTCACAGTATTATCTGAAAGCGATATTTTGTTACTTTTTTCTGGCTTTCTTCCCTAAGTGCATTTGGTTGCCTTAAGTAGGCAAGGTTTGATAAGAGTCTCACCAATAGTATGAAGTGTATTATCTTTTTCTATTAGAAAACAAAGTTCATATGATGCTTCCACTATCTTCTCATTTTTAACGTGAAAGGTTTCAGAGGAATCTAACTTCATACGTTTCAGTGAATTTCTTTTCACACACACACACACACACACAAGTCTTTGAGGGCTGGATATATTGTTGACAAATGTCGTTCCAGTCGGACGAGGTGGAGACCATCATTGCTAAGGACAGCATTGCACACAACACACTGTAGTAGTTGAATATCGTCTTTTTTCAATCAACGTAAAACGATATGTGATGTAATCTTCACTATACAATCGTCTCTTTGAACTGGAAGCTGTCATTTTACTTCACACACACACTGACATAAACGAAAAATTACCAAGTTAATACAACATTCACAACACCACAAAATAAACTTTTCAGATCAGAACAACGACCTGAAAAGTTAATGAAGCGAACAATAGCTTGTAAATGGTTTCTACTGCAAATGTAGAGTGTCTGTTATATTTATTGTTCAGAAGCACAACAGCGACACTGTTGAAACAAGAAAGAGCCCGTTATCAGTTGATTACTGATCAGCTTCAAACTAAGTAATGTATTCTTTTCGTATATCAATTGTTACCAAATGTGCCGAAAACAAATACTAAATACTGTTCTGCTCTCTTTCGACATTACTCGCAACTCTTCGTTTTTAAAGCTGTTTGTTAATAATTACTTTTTTAAGTTGTCGAAAAGGTGGTCGTTGTGCTTGAAAATAAAATTAAAAAAACATAAAATAAATAAAAATAAAAAAAATAAAAATAAAATAATGAAAGTGACATCTAAACAATTCATAACTGATTTACAACGAGCCAAAAATGTGTTCTAAATTACGATTTTTCTTATGGTTATTTAACTCATAAATCTTATAAATGTTGTAAACAAAGAAGCGTTAAATGAAGTATCGTATCGTACAAACGCCGTGGTTTCATAAAGACCAAAATATTATTATTATTATTATTATTATTATTATTATTATTATTATTATTATTATTATTATTATTATTATTGAAGATTTGAATATTCAAAGCTGTATCTCAAGTCGCAGAAAGGGTGGGGGCGTGAAGTATGCAAAGTTTATGAAGGGGTTGTCAGATAAACAAGGTTGGGATCCACTGATTTAGTGTGTCGCAATTTCTCACATTAAACTTCTGATTTCAAATAATTGAATCAGTGGCTGGAATTTCTCATTGTTCAAAGTGTGGCGTTTCTTTCTACATGTTTTCATTTTAATGATATATTACAACCAATCCATTCCAGCGTAAGCATTAAATGTTGAAATGAAAGGCTACAAAAATAAATAAATAAACAAATACAGTTTAAAACTATTATATAATACCTTTCTTTTCATGTTTGACCAGTAGAAAAAAATACTCCATTTGAACATAATTTTACCACTAGAAAATAACTTTCTTCTTCTGCTGACAGTGCTAGTGACTTCGTATAATGGGAACCAAATTTCAATGGTTCTGTTGTTTTAGAAAATACTGAGCGATGAAATAAAAATTTATCATGTAGCATATTCAGTCGAAATTGAGCTGGTCGGCGATGTTCATAATAGTATGTTGTAAATATTAAGTGCTAATCAGCTCTGATCTCACGTTTTGATTTTTCTTAGTGTATTGTAGAAATGAAAAAAAAAAAAAAAAGTATAAGAAAATTCA